>NC_091672.1:15123409-15426439 GCF_042453785.1 Malus domestica
TACCAAACACTCATCCACTACACCCATTACATCCACTCATTACCAAACATCCACTCACTACACCCATTACATCCACTCATTACCACAACACTCACCCACTACACTCATTACATCCACTCATTAAAACTCTATACACTCCTCTCCCTAGCCTATAAATACATCCACCCTTCACCATAATTGGGGGAAATGAATCCAAACACATCCATTCATCTTCACATCCATTCATCCATACAAACAAACCTTCAAACGCTTACCAACACCTTGTGCCGTAGCAAAAGAAGGGAAGGAAAGTGCTTGGATGTGCTTGCTGTCCAACTTGGATCGTTGGAGCGTTTATGTGTTTTTTTTTTTTTTTTTCAATGTTTAAATTCATTTTATTTTGTTTTGTTGTGAAGATAAGTGGTTAAACCCTTCTTGGCTAGGGGTGATTTCAAAGCCATGATTATGTGTGTAATATGATTTGATAAATTCCAGTTATGAACTCTTGAATCGTAAATGCAATTGGCTTAAGTATTTGATTGATAACTTATTTGTATTTGTTGATTAAGGGTCGACACTTAATTGGCATGCATAAATCCGTTGCTAGAATATAAGGAAGTTTCACATAATCGTTACAAACTTGTATTCACATGTAGTGAAGGTCGCTTATAAACGATCGCGTTAAGTTCAATTCCTAGCATGAGTGACATGATGTCATAGTTACAAGTGCTTTGTCAATGCTTATGATTTTCATTAAACGTAATGATCTTTCATTGTATCTCTATTATGATGTCATGTAGGGAACTTTAGAAGAATGTTTTGGGTTGTCGAATGATGTCATCCAATCCAATAAAACAAGGAAAATATGAGAGTTAATTAGTGATGTCACTGTTAATTTGGAGCATTGTCATTCATAATTCAATGAAGTAGTAACTGGAAATCGAGTTATTTGCATACATGTCATGTGTGGAGAAAAAGCCTCTAGCTATCCCATCCATCATCTTATTTCTCAAATTTGTTTTACAATCTGTCTAGTTTTTCATAATTGTTTGTTTGTTTCAACTTCATCCAAATCAAAACCCCCTTTTAGTTTCTTGTTTCGAAGTGTTTCAAATCTGTTTTAGTTTGTGTTTTTAAGTGTTTTGATTCAAGTAAAAGTTAATTTTCGTCCAAAGTCATTCCTAGTGTCTAGTTTAAGTTTATTTGGTTGTTTTAAGCTGTTTTGAGTATTTTAAGTTTGCTTTGAGTCTTGAGAGTCTTGTTAAGAGTTTTTAAGTTTAGTTTTATGTTTTTGAGTCAGTTTAGAGGTTATTAGCAAACCCTCCTAATCCCCGGTCCAGAACGATCCTTACTTATACTTGTACTACAATGGTCAAAAGAGGGTTAAATTTGTGTGCTTATATATTTTGCATCAGCTTTCAAGGCTTTAATTTAACGAGCATTATCACCTATAATAATAAGATTATCCATGTATATTAAAACAACCAATTTCCAACTTGATCCACTTCTTATGAACAAGGAAGAGCCAACATTGCTTCTTACAAAACCCTATCTATCTAGCACAAAAATAAGCTTAGCATACCAAGCTCTTGGTTACTGCTTCAGGCCATATATTGCTTTGTGTAGTTTGCACACCATGCCCTTCTTAGCTTGAGAATAACCTACAGGAATTTGCATGTAGACTTCTTCCTGAAGCACTCTAAGAAGGAAAACATTCTTAATAGAGTAACAAACGAACTGTGTTCATCTTTGACATAAATGCAAATGTTTCTTTGTAATCCACCTCAAATGTTTGAGTGAAACCATGAGCCACGAGCCATAAGCCTTGTTTTGTGTCTCTCTATTGTACCATCAGCCTTCAGTTTGGTTTTGTAATTCCAACGACTTCTAACAACCTTCTTCCTTAGAGGTAATTGAACAATACTCGAGGTGTGATTTTCTTCCAAGGCTTGAAGTTCTCCAAACATAGCTTTCATCCAGTGAGGTACAAGCTTAGCCTCTTGAAATGTACTAGGTTCCACAATATTTGAGACTTTAGTTAGAAAAGCAACATGAGAGTTCAAATATTTGTGATCCCTTAGTGTCTCAGAGATGGGATATCTTGAAGCATAGGTGACATAATCTACAAACTTGGCTAGAGCCTTTCTAGTTCATGGATGATTCCTCCTTATTTCTTGTTAAGGAGTTGATTGTGAGTCATTGTTAGAGTTTACTTCTCCATAGGAATGTTGTTGAGGGACAACTGAACTTGTGGTCTCCAATTCAGTGTCTTGAGCTTGTGATCTACTGGGTGGAAACTAATCATCATCAGGTGCTACCTCATTGTACAAAGGTAGGGGAAAATAAATCATCTAACAAATTCCTTTCACACGAAGTGGTCTTCATTTTTTAAAAGAAGGAAGTCTCTTCCTTAAAATGAACATCTCTCGATACAATAAACTTGTTAGTGAGAGGATTAAAGCATTTGTATCCCTTTTGAGTGGATGAATATCCCATGAATACACATTTTATAGCTTTAGCATCCAACTTGTCACAATGTTGTGGTTGTATATGAACAAAACAAGTACAACCAAACACTTTCAAGTAGGACAAATTTATTGGTCTATCTTTGAGAGTTTCATATGGAGATTTGAAACTTAAGACACGACTTGGAAGTTTGTTGATCAAATAGGTGGCGATGAGGATTGCATAGGACCAAAACTTTTTGGGAACATTCATGTGCAATATGAGTGCCCTAGTCTTCTAAAAAAGGTCCCTATTTTTCCTTTCTGCAATCCCACTTTGTTGTGGAGTTCCCACACAACTGGGTTGATGAATAACTCCATGAGAAATCAAGTATTGAGTCATGCTATTAGATAAGAACTTCGTGCCCTTGTATGATCTTAAGGTTTTAATGGTTGAATGAAATTGAGTCACAATTAAGTTATGAAAATCTTTGAAAATGGTGAAAACTTCACTCTTAGATTTCATGAGGTAAAGGAAAGTAACTCTAGTGTAGTCATATACAAATATGACAAAATACTTGTAACCATCCATTGATTCAATAGTAAGACCCCATACATCAGTGTGCACCATTTCAAATGACATGCTAGACTTAGACAATGAAGAGTTAAAAGGTAGTCTAGTACACTTTGAGAATTGACAAGTTTCACAATTGATAGATAGGTGACAAAACATGGGAAATAGTTTTGACAAAACAACTTCGGATGGATGAGCTAGTCTTTGATGCCAAAGTTATAGATCCTTACATCTACTTGAATCAACTAGGAGACCTTTAGGTAGATGAGGCTTCTTGCAAAAATTGTAAACTCCATTTAGGAAAATGCCTTCACCAATCATCTTCTTGGTAGAGCAATCCTAAAATATCACATTTGTGGGTAAGAAGATAGCAAGGCATTTTAGGGTAGTAATGAGATGTCTTATTGATAGTAATTGGAAAGGGAAGGATGGTACATATATGACAGTTGACTCTACGCTATTTGACATCAGATTTATCTTAGAGCTTTATCACTTGGGTCATGATCATGGTTAACAAGGAACCCAGCAAATTGTTTGAGAAAGGCAATGTGTTTCTCATCTTCAACCTTTGGATTTAGTGCATCTTCTCTATGTCATTTGCCTTGTAGGTAAGCTACAAATTCATTGATGAGTGATGTAGGATTTGCAGTGAAGTTAACTGCATCATGGTTGAGCAAGCTTGAGGCATGATTGGTGGTGTGGCGAGCCTTGTGGGAAGTTATCGAAGATGGTTTAAAGGTGGTCATCCTAGGGTCTTTGTTGAACTTAGGATTTAGTTTTGGATGTAAAATCCAACACATCTCTTTTACATGCCCTGTAACATTGCAGTATGTGCACTTTAAGTGTGGATTCTTCCCCTTGTACGCCTTGTTGTTAGCTTTTCTGTGACTAGCAACACACCCTCAAGCTTCAGGTACCTTGTGGTTTGACTTCTAGTTCATCACTCTTCTTCTTGCCTCTTTGCGTTGCACAGTGGCACATACATTTTTAAAATATGGCAGTTCAATGCTCATTATGATATGGCTTCTGAAATCTTCGTATTTAGAATTTAAGCTTCCTAGCAACTGATAAATTTTGTCTTCTTTAGCACCATTGAGAAGGATTGTAGGGTCAGTGGTATGAGGATGATATACATCCAGCTCATTCCACATGGCTTTGAGGCTACCAAGATGTTGGACAAAAGATTTTCCCTCTTGATGGATACATGCAATGTCTTTTTTTTATTTTTTTTATTTTTTTAACTAGAAAACCATAGCATAATTATTCTGGTTTCCATACATCTCCGTCACAAATTGCCATAAATCATGTCAGGATTCAAAGTACCTAAATATTTCAGCTACATGTTTCTCCATGGTGTTGAGCAATAGAGACATAACCAGTTGATCCTTACACAACCAAGCTTCATGTGCAGAAGTGGCAATCTCAGGAACTTCAACAGCTCCATTGATAAATCCTAGCTTTCCTCTTCCTCATAGGGCTAGGGACACAGCTCCTGACAATGGAAGATAGTTGAATTCACTCAACAAGGCTGAACATAGACATTTATTCATATTGATCTCAGTGTTGGGCAATATAGAAGGAGAAGCTTGTGAGTTTTCTCCCCCAAGATTCATCGAGCTCTCTTCAACCATGACTGGAACTCGACGATGAACAACAATAGAAAAATGGGCAGAGACAGGTCAAAAATGACACTACTTTGATACAATGTTGAATTTTAGTTTAAGGGTCTGTGTATTTCATAACTTGTGTAAATGTACAAAAGGAGATATAAAGGAAAAACAAAGGACTGGTTACAATCAACCATCCTTAAGCTAAACCCTAGAGACCAAGTAAACACAAAACACTTAACGACTATTCCTTAATTTAAGGAATTACACCAAACACAGTGCTAAGAAGTCAATCACACGTTAATCCCACAAATTAAGGGATTAAAGATTATCAGCCAAAGCAGGCATTAACATAAGGAGAGTCATGATTCAACACAATCTAGGGTTTATGGTTTTCAGCTTGATTTCAAATTGTAACTTTTAAGAGAGAATCTCCAACAGTCTAATTAAACGAGGGTTTTTATGCTATTTTAACAAACAAAAAAAAAATGTAGAAAAAGCAAGCTATAACAAGCTAGCTATCTTAATTTTGTGAACAGTAGCAAACTAGATTTAACTAGGAGGAGAGAAAAAGTCAATTTTTTTGCTAATCATTAAAAATTATAAAGTTGCATTGTTTGTGGCTTCAAGAGAAGAAAACGGCTTGGGAGTTGGGGTGTTAAGCTTAGGAAAAAATAATATTAAATTATGTAACTTAAGCTAAAATAACTAGTATTGTTTGAAATAGTGGCTAGCCAAATTAACATTTAAGTCATTTTGTTAGCTACGATAACAAAATTTTAGCTAGTATTGTTTGAAATGCTCCGAGTCGTATAAAGAAGCTGCACTTGTGTACTTGTACTATTCGTTTGTTTACTCATGATGGCATCTTAATTTGGACTTCAGTTTTTGTCACACACGCTCAATTATTCGTTTGTTTACTCATGATGGCATCTTAATTTGGACTTCAGTTTTATCACACATGCTCAATTATTCAACTCAAGTCTCCTACTCAATTAATCAAGAGATGATAAAGTTAGTCATCAACACTAAATATTAATAATCCCTAATTTGTCTTAAGTGGAGAGACCCCATTTGACTCGCAATTTTTCTGGACTGGACGCAACCCTAAACCCTAACCTTAAGCAAAAATCCCCCGGCCATGCCTTTGCCACTTTGGCCTTTTCAATCACAAGTAGTAATTGTGGAGCCAAAAATATTCACTAGGCGACACTTGAATTTTTGGACAAAAGAGGACAAAAATACCCTTGAGGCATACTGAGATTCCTACGCGCGAGCAGCAGATAATCATCCTCAACCAAGTTAAAAATGCTCCAAAAAAGGTAACAAATTCCAAATTATCTCATCCATCCTCATTTTAGGTAATTACTTCATAACCTATAAATTGTTCCATATAAATACAGATTAATTGGCTAATTAATGAATTAATTCTTTAATTCATTAGTCAACCAATTAAATCACCAATCACACCCAAAAAAATACCTCTTTTGGTCAATTACCTACTCCCCCAAAGGAACCGGCCATCTCCTTTTATTTCCTACCTTTTCTACCATATCTTTCCTTTTTTATGATAATAATTAGCTAAGATAAATAAGGAATTATTAGCTAATTATTTCATAAAATCTCAATTACCACAAAATATCCCCAAATATGCACTAAATGGCCAGCCATCTATTGCTAGAAAAGGAATTGGCCATACTTTGCTCATTCATCCCGTTAATTAGCTAATTCATTTGGTAATAATCCTATTATGCTAATTAACTAGCCAATTATTTCCATAACTCCCCAAAATAACTAGCCCATTATTTCCATAACCCCCAAAATAAATCACCCATGGCCTAAAGGCCGGCCACACCTTTTCTCTCCTATATATTGGTTCCCATTTTCACCAAACACCTATTCCAACACTTTGGCAAAAATCCCAAAATTCTCTAAACACTCTTTCTCTCTAAATTCTAACTTTGGCATCGGAGGTTCTTCAGCCAAAGCCCCCCTCCATTCATCGTGGGCGCGTGAGGCTCTTAGCCTTAACCTAAGGTGTTAATTGTTTTGTAGGTGCAAAAGTGTCCAAGATTAAGAAGGAAGAAATTTGCATCCATAATAATATATGACTAGGAGCAACAATTCTAAAATAAGAAAAATTTCCCAACCATGATGATGTGTTGATGTGATGTGATTAAGTTTCTCATCCTAACTCATCGAATTTACATAATCCTGATCACTGTCTTAATAATTATCTATTTTTTATCACAATTTTGCTACTCTAATGTACAATCTAGCAAACGACTAAACAACTAGCAAGTAATAATCAACTACGCGTGCAAGATAACAAATGTATAATTATATATAACTCACGAAACGTATTTTAAGTGTGCAACACACTTAATTGACTCAGACAAATTTTGACTAAACAACGGACTGACGGATCCAAGTATATTTTGTTTTCTTATTCGTGATATTTCACTTATACCAGAAAAGAATTTCAAATTGGTTGCGTTGCGAGGCACGCAATTTGACACTCTTCTTCTCTATCCAAATTGAACGACTGACATTGGTTGATGAACGGGTTGGTATTGCCGATTAGTCCATTTATACCCTTGGGCGAACTTAAGCTCTCGACCCATGAACTTTCCTGTGGCCTTTATGTATGGAAGATTGATGGATTATTACAAAGAAAAAATAATAATAAATGAACTTAATAAAGTTGGCCCTAGCGATGTGCCTCATTTTTTGAGTAAAAGTCTAAATTGTCCTAGTAGTTTATATGGAGTGGGATGAGTATAATGTGGATGAGCAAATTTGGGCCCAAAATTGTGTTAGGTTTGCCAAATCATTGGTGTGCAATGCATCAACCCAACCCAACTTGATAAATGATTGGTTAAGGTCTGACTGAATTTGATTTTAATAAGCTCAATCACTAATCAAGTTAGGCATTGGCGGCTTTGAGTTTACCTAACCTAAATTGTACCCCTAACTAAAACATGAATTAGGTT
Organism: Malus domestica; assembly: GCF_042453785.1. NCBI lineage: Eukaryota > Viridiplantae > Streptophyta > Magnoliopsida > Rosales > Rosaceae > Malus > Malus domestica. The sequence goes on from NC_091672.1 coordinate 15,131,007, forward strand.
CATTTGTCAAACTCTAAGCTTGCATATGACCGCCCTGAAGTATCTCTGTAGACATCGAAATTTCAGCGAAATAAATATTGACCAGTGCATTAAAATTACAACCTTTATTCATTTCACCTACATCATACACTCACTTCACCTACAAGCTCCACTCATTTCACCTACAACATCCACTCACTTCACCAAAAAAAAAAGGAAGGTGGTGATTCATTCTCAAAGCCTATAAATAGGCTCCTCCATCAAAGGATCAAAGGGACACCAATTGATAACCAATTCACATCACACCAAAACCTTGAAGTTTTGAAACTCCAAAGCTCCCAAGCAAGTACCGAAGGATCAAGAAAGCTCTCTTCATTTCTTCGTCAAATCCTCCTTCAAGATCAAGCCCTAACGGTCCTTGAGGAACTTCCACCAAATCCTCCTTCAAGACCAAGCCCCAATGGCCCTTGAAAAACTTCCACTTATTCAAGATCAAGCCCCGACGGCCCCTTGAAGAAAGCGTTCATTGTTCATCACCTGTTCATCCTAAGATCAAGCCTCGAAGGCCCTAGGATCAACATCACAATCCACAAATCTACACATTATGAAGATCGAATCAGAGGCTAGATTTGTAGAAGAGATTGTAACCCCCAAATCATTAATACAAATATTATTTTGTACACGTGTTCTTGTCTCATTCATCGCAGGAATATTCGTGTTTACAAATTTGGCACGCCCAGTGGGACAATCTCTACCTCTCATTTCTATCTTCGAATTCGCAAAAGGCACAAATGGCATAAAAAAAGGTTCAAGCTGTTCTCGCACCAATGTAAAGAAGAAGAGCGTCATCACCGCAGGTGGTGTCACTTCGGGTGTCACAACTCGAAGCAAGGCAAGAGCTTTTTTTGCCGCCTCTTCCACCCCTGCATCAACTTCGCTGAAGGAACAAGAGCACCGGAGGCACGAGCCCGTAATTGCCCTGGCCTCGCTAAGGGCGCCAAGAGAGGAAAGCCCGAGGAAGTACTCAGAGCCCTTACTTTTCGATGCTGACTCAAGCAGCAGCATAGCCATGCAAGTCATGACTACCGGAGCAACTTCAATTGAGGAGTAGCTGGCTCAAATGAATGAAGCGATCGCAAAACTCACACGGATTGTGGAGGAGAAAGACTTGCAAATCGCCGCACTCGTTAACCAACTAGATGTGAAGCCCGACGTGAAAGTCGAGCCAGGGGTCGATCCACTAAAGAAATGAGCCGATGAAGAAGAGGAGCCTCCGGTGGAGAAAATCAAAGATAATCTAGAGCCAGACCAAGCAGCGGTGCTCATGAGATCTCTCTCTATCCAGCAGTTGCAGGAGATGATTGCCAACATCATCAAGACGCAGTACGAAGGAAGCTCACATGACTCTGTACTATGCTCAAAGCCTTACTCCAAGAAGATTAACGTTTTAAAGATGCCGAGGGGTGATCAGCCGCCTAAATTCATGCAGTTCGATGGAAAGGGAAACCCAAAACAACATGTCGCCCATTTCATTGAAACCTGCAACAATGTTGGGACGGAGGGAGACTACCTTGTCAAACAGTTCATGCACTTGCTGAGAGGTAACGCATTTGACTGGTACACTGACCTCGAGCCTGAGTCTATCAACAGTTGGGATCAACTAGAGAGGGAATTCCTCAACCGCTTCTACAGCACGCGTCGTACTGTAAGCATGCTGGAGCTAACCAGTACAAAACAGTGGAAGGATGAACTTGTCGTCGACTACATCAATAGATGGCATTTGTTAAGTCTGGATTGTAAGGATTGGCTTTCCGAAACCTCCGCCATTAAGATGTACGTTTAAGGCATGCACTGGGGGTTACATTTCATCATTCAAGGCATAAAACTGAGAACATTTGAAGAGCTAGCAAATCATTCCCATGACATGGAGCTGAGTATCACCAACCACAGGAAGAGGGAGCCGATCATCGACTTCAAGAAGGATAAGGTGTTTGCCCCAAATGTAGACAAGACCTGGAAGAAGCCCACCAAGGAAGCTTTTACCGTCAACATTACCCCCATCAAGACCTCATCTGCGCCTATCAAGATTTCCTCCAAGACCAAGATAAATGAGATAAAGAGAGGTGAGCCTCCTCGTACCGAAGATAGGTACAAAAACACCTTGAGGGAATTTGAGCAGAAGGCGTACCCTTTTCCTGACTCAGATATGGCTGCAATGTTAGACGACTTGCTAGAAAAGAAGGTAATCGAGCTACATGAATGCAAACGTCCCGAGGAGATGAATCGTGTAAACGATCTTAAGTACTGCAAGTACCATCGTATCGTGAGCCATCCTGTTGATAAATGCTTCATCCTCAAAGAACTCATCATGAAGCTAGCACAGCAAGGGAAAATCAAGCTCGACCTTGAAGCACAGCAGCAACGCATACTACTACGATTGTGTTTGGATCCTTTGATCCCCTGCCTCTCCAAGTGACACCTGACCATTCCTATCAATGCTCAAGCTGCATGGCACCTTCTACACATCCATCGCTGGGGGCAAACGAACAAGATGCACCTGCCAATGATGAAGAAGGATGGACGTTGGTGACCTACAAAAAGATGAAAAAGCCAAGACCACAAGCCATAAGGCCACAAGGGGAGCAAGGGAGAAAACACCGCCGTCGCAACAATAAGAAACCCAAATGAAACATAAGAGCTGATAAGCCAATGTACGCTGGGGAACGTATGGAGCAAGAGCCATGCAATCCTGTCTCCTTGCACGAGTACTTCCCGAATGACTTCTTCCAACAGTGCACTACCGTCGCCTGTCACATGGTTGAAGTAGAGATGGAAGAGCCCTTAAAAGGAAAAACTATTGCCATTGAGGAAGAAATTACCCTCACACTTAAAGAAGGTTTGCTGACACACTTTAGCATTGAGGAAACACTACAATTGCCAAAAAAGATGTGAAGAGCACTAGCAGCGGTCTTGACAAGTCTCTGTGACCACGAAGTGCAAGAAAGAAAGGACGAAGGCTTGAAGCTTCGACCACATGAATGAGCCACATGTTATGCCGCCTATGACGCAATCAACTTCATTGACGAAGACTTATTACTAGGATCAAAGCCTCATAACCGTTATCTCTTTGTCTCAGGGTACGTAAAAAAGCACAAAGTCAACCGCATGCTTGTAGATGGTGGGTCGGCCATAAACATCATGCCAAAGTTAACAATGAAAACAATCGACATCAAGGTGGATGAACGGTCCCTAAGCCATTTGCTGATCCAAGGTTTTAACCAAGGAGGACAAAGAGCGATGGGCATAATCCGAGTGGAAATGACCATTGGTGTACTCAAATCAAGCATAATATTCCACGTGATTGATGCAAGAACCTCCTACAACTTGCTCCTAGGAAGGCCTTGGATCCACGGGAATGGAGTAGTGTCATCCACTCTCTACCAATGCTTAAAATTCTACCAGGAATGAGTAAAGGTGATCCAAGGTGATACCAAGCCATTCACCGATGCCGAATCGCACTTCGCAGACACCAAGTTCTACATGGATAAAGATATGGTGCCCGAAGCTCTTCCAGAAAAGATCAAATCCACGGGCAAAGTAGCACCTAAAAAGCAGGAATGGCAAGCCATGCCCAAGAAGCAAAAAGGGCAAGCTATGCTATCTTCAAGCAAAAATGATGATAAGTCTGCTAAACTTGCAACAACCAAAGGGAGTAGGATGCCTTCAAAAGGATTGAACACACCCATCTTCCGATATATCCTGATGTTGAGAAGAAAGAATGGTCAATCCCCATTCGAAATTGAAGCAAGCAAAGCCGACACACAGTGGCACAAGGATAATGTGAAGTTGCTCAAGACAAATGCAGTTTTGCCTCTGACAAAGCTAGGTGACGCTAAGGTTGCAAGACTATCACAAGGCTTCATAAAAGCTCTGCCAAAGGGGAAGGAACCAAGCTTTCTTCCTACCAAGAGGACCGAAGAAGGTTTTGATCCAAACGCCTACAAACTCATGTCAAAGGCTGGGTACGACTTCGCCTCCTCGTCAAATCCTAGAAAGAAATTTTCAAACACCATCAACGACAAAAAACGTAACCTTACCAAGACTTAAAAGAAGTTGAAGGAGCATGGTTACGGAGTTAACAATAACAAAGCTGGACTTGGCTGCACACCAAATGCACCCGTGAAGATTTTGAGCAAAGTGAAAAATGCTAGCACTCAACACATCAGCGTGAGCATTGAACAAGATCAAGAGGAACCTAAATCCGCCACTCAGACGTTAGTCTTCAATAGGATGAATCGTTCAAGGCCTAGAATTTCAACATTTAATCGCATTGGTGGTCAGAACTGAACCTCCGTCTTCAAGAAGCTTAACATGCCAACATCCCGAAGCTCTGTTTTTGAAAGGTTTCCAAAACCTAAGAAGCAAAGCAACACGGCTAGCTCTCCTCCTCGTTGGTTAGCTTTAGAAAGATTTGAAGACAACAAGAAGCTTTCCAGAAATAGGGAGACAATGTCAAAGGAAGAAAAGCTCGACGGGCTAGCAGAAAAAAGCGATATTCGAAGCTCAATTCCTTTAAGGATGAAGCGCCAAGCAATCTTGGAGGTTGACACAAATGGACCATTGAAAGTGAGAAGGCGCATCATCATCCACACTAGACAATCTTCATGCCAACAAGCCTAAGAGGATGGCACTGAAGGGGAGGTCCAAGACATCTTCCCCGTCACAATCCAAAAAGACAAAGAAGATGAAATCCCTAAGGAAGACATCAATCCTGGCTCTTTCGACTTAAAGTCTTCACCTTGACTGCCGGAGGCATGCTCCAAGTCAAGCGAAGTTGAAGGATAGACTCATGTCACTCCAAAGAAATTACACACGAAGCTTACGTTGCATCCACAAATTCACCGGTCGGAAAGGGGGCAAGAAACCATTGTTAATACATTTTCAAGCCTAGATGAAGCTGAGATTGTCAACATGATCGAAGTTGATTTAATTCAAGAGGTTATGGACTCAGGATGAAACTTAAATGTTGCCCCAAAAAAATCAGGGCAACTCCGCACTTGCATAGAGTTTCGTAACTCAAAAAAATACAACGTCTGAGGAGGCGGCACGATGCTCCTTGTTTGCACGAGCTTAAACTGCACGAACCAATGCTCCTAGCCCGCAAGAGCATAAACTGCGTACGACATCAAAATAAAAAAAAAAACCAAAAATATATGTATTTGAACTACGTCATGACTTGATCTCTTCTTTAGAAGGGTACATAGGCAGCTCGAACATTCAACTTCGAGTTTAGTCACAATCAAAATAAAGAATAAAAAATTTATTAAAAGTTTGATTTACAACAATTTCTTTGCACAAAAAAAAAAGAAACAAATATATATAAGAATGGACTCCAGAGTCAACAATTAGAGGATATACAATTCCTGAAGGCCCAATGTGAAAGCCACTACAACCCACGACGAAGACATCTGCGGCGCTGCCCTCTTTCAATACCAGGCCCAGGCCCAGTCTCTCCGCCATCTCCACAGCGCACAGATCCAGGCCCAGCTTTCTTATCCACGTGTACCTCGATTCCCCAAGTGGTCACGTCATTGCAGGTCTTGCAAATTATGACACGGTGCAACACGTTCAATCACCAAACAATACCATCTATTTAGGCCAAGCTACATCAATAGCTTCTCTTCTTTTAGCTGTGAGCATCAAGGGTGAGAGACGGTCTCTCCCAAATGCTACAGTTATGATTCATCTGCCTTCAAGCAGGTACAGCGAATCAAAACTCGCCCTCATTGACCACGAATTGCATTCCCTAATGGCTGATCTTCAGGACACCAAGTTCCTCGCACCTAACTCACTCATGGGTCGACCCCCGTTTCCCGTTGGGTTCCTCAAACAGGCCCTGAAGGCCCTAAAGACAAGCCCACCGTGATGCTGTTTATCACCGACACCATCTGCTCCATTCTCCTCGTACAATGTTTGGTCATAATAAAGGGCAACAATTTCCTCTTTTCTTCGAGACCACCATCCGCTTCTCATATCAGTTCCATGTTCGTCTCTGGAATGAGTGATCAATGCTGACAGCGCGAGATTAGAGCCATAGCTTTGATCTGTGTTTATGGTGATTTAATTCGTTGATCGTACGATGGAGGATGATTGATGAGGGTGCGCAGTTATTGCTTTTCCCAACGGAGGTGGAAGCTTTTTCAAAGGTTGTCTTCTGTAATTCAGTCTCCCCTTTGCTGTGTTCTCTACGCCACCAGCTCCTATGCTTCGCTCAGTTCGAGGGTCTTGAGTTCGAAGGTTGGTATGCTTCTGCTGCTGCCTTTGAATGTGATTAACAAAACCAAAGTTTGTCAAGTCACACCTACTGGCCTCTGCGCTCTGCCTCGTCAGTACTCATCCTCATTGGCAATCAAAATTCGAGCTACTGCTTACTCCGCCGTCGTCAGAATCAGCCGTCAATGATTCAATTGGGTGAGTTCGGGCCAACATGCATTGGCCCATGTTGGACATAGAGCCCATACACTGAACATTGAGAGCCCGGGAGTCTTGAACAGCCAACTCATCGAACTATCTTGAAAGTAGCCTATTATCTCTAGGAGTGAGAAGGTTCCTAGTTACAACCGTAGTCGTTGTTGCGTCCCTCATCACAAAGTTTTTAACTGTAAGAGGGCTATTAGAAGATAAGAAGGATGGGCACCATATATTACCCTGACGTGGTGCACTTGTATCAATCCCGAGACTCAAATATAAGCAAATGTTAGACGGGTATGCCATTTTCAAAAATGGTAAAAAAAAAGGGTTGGAGGAGTAAAATCTCAGAAATACAGCAAAGCCAATTTTCAAGGGCGGGCAATCTTCAAAGTGTGCATGTTGAATATGATTGACACCGCTTTAAAAAGAGAGGCAACACAACCACTTGTTCAAAAATTGAAGAGACACCATTCTTCGAATTTTAAAAGCTGGATTTTCCTGCGTAAAGTCCGTCAACACTTTTCAAACGCAATCTCAGCTTATTGGCTATCACGTGCAACTTTGTCAAAGATCTCTGACAAAGTTGAAAACACGTGAAGGTCATTATTCCAACCACCACACTTTTGCCAACAAGCGTGGGTGACAAGGCTGCATTCGCACTACCACCTACTATTGGGAAATCACTATATAGGTTGACCTCCATCCTCCATGGTATGCCACACATCCAAAATGCTTAACTCATCTTCCTTGCCAAGAATACATCTGCGACCAAACCTCTCAACATACTCAGTTTTCTTCCTCCCTAAAAAATACAAATGCCTTACTCTTCTTCCTTGCTAAGAATACATCTGCAACTAAGCCTCTCAACATACTCAGTTTTCTTCCTCCCTGAAAATACCTTTTCAACCAAGTCAAACCAAGCAAAAGTATCTTATATCATCAGGGTTGAAAGCAAGAGTATCTCATAGCATGTTTTCTCCATGTCGTTTTCTTTGTTCTTGTTCTTCCCTGCAGGACAAGGAGAAAGAGAGCAATCAGCGAGCACTTGGAATCAATCTTCCGATTTGGAACCGACTACCTGGAACCCCTTCCCTGATTGCTTACCTAGCACTGCTCTCAAGTACTCATCTTCAACTATTGATGCACTGCCAAAGAAGATACCAAATGAGGCAAGTGAAAGTGATGCATCAAAGCAGGTGGAGACGAGCGCAACAAATACATGTGCTGATCATCTGCTACTTCTTCAAAAGAAAAAGTATCTCATATCATCAGGGTCGAAAGCAAAGGTATCTTATATCATGCTTTTCCCATGTCATTTCCTTTGCCCTTGCTCTTGCCTGCAGGACAAGGAGAAATAAATCAATCAGTTGGAACCCAAAATCAAACTTTCGATCGGGAACTGATTGCCCGGAACCTTTGCCTGGTTGCTTACCTAGCATTGCTCTCGAGTGCTCATCTTCAACTATCGACGGGTCTCGAATTTCCTAGCAAATACTTCAAGATAGTTAATATGATGTTGGCTCTTTACACTGAAGATGCCAAGCAAGGATGAGTTGCTGAGAAGTGATGCTCTAAAGGACCATTTAAAAGCAAAAGGTTGCGCACCACTTTTGCTATGCAAAAGAAACAAGCAGAGAAGATTGCAGGACGATGAGCTGGAACAAATCACTGTAGCACGACACCCTTCCCTGTAGAACTGCATAATCCAGATGGAGGAGTCTAAGTCAAATCCAAGCCCGACGTCGTCACTCTAATTAAAGAGCTCGAAAAGCCTCAACAACCTTTTGCTGGCACCGTCATCAAAGAGCAAAGCCTCGCCATGCAATGCCATCAAATCACCACAGCTTCTTCAATAGCAAAAGTATCTCATATCATGCTTTGTCCCTGTCATTTTCTTTGTCCTTGTTCTTACCTGCAGAACAATGAGAATGAGAGCAATCAGTCGACACTTGGAATCAAGCTGCCAATTAGTAATCGACTGCCTGGAATCTCTTCCCTGATTGCTTGCTTAGCATCGTTCTCGAGTACTCATCTTCAACTACTGATGTGCTTCTAGAGAAGATACCACGTCTACTTGGAGAATAGATAAGATGGGTAACAATGAAACATCAAGCTTATGGATAACCAGTAAACGCGACAACTGCAAGTGCTAATTCATCCCTCGACCCTCTTCAATATGAATTAGAAATATTGAACAAAGAAACAGACCATCACCTCCACCTCATGTTTTCCTGGCATGTGTCTAAATCCTGAAACTGCTCGTGGTCATGTTTAAGTTCAAGATCAAGCCCCAACGGCCCTTGAAGAAATCACAAGTCCGATTCAAAATCAAGTCTCATTCACCCTTGAATCAAATTCATCTTCATATAAAATGAGTAAGTTCAGATCTTTGGAGGAACCCAGAAACCTTCCAGCCCAGTTCAAGGTTAAGCCTGTGGAAAATCAACAATTGGAGGAAATTAGAAAATCTTCCAGCCAAATTCAAGATCAAGCCCCGATGGCCCTTGAAGAAATTACCAGCCTGGTTCAAGATCAAGTCTCAACGGCCTTTGGATCAACATCTACATTAAGGGACTTCAAAATGTATCTCATACACGTGACAAGCACATGTATACGAAACGCCTTGAAGTAGGGGCATTTGTAGACATCGAAATTTCAGTAAAATAAATATTGACCAATGCATTAAAATTACAACCTTTATTCATTTCACCTACATCATACACTCACTTCACTTACAACCCCCACTCATTTAACCTACATCATACACTCACTTCACCTACAAGCTCCACTCATTTTACCTACAACATCCACTCACTTCACCAAAAAAAAAAAAGGATAGTGGTGATTCATTCTCAAAGCCTATAAATAGGCTCATCCATCAAATGATCAAAGGGACACCAATTGATAACCAATTCACATCACACCAAAACTTTGAAGCTTTGAAACTCCAAAGCTCCCAAGCAAGTACCGAAGGATCAAGAAAGCTCTCTTCGTTTCTTTGTCAAATCCTCCTTCAAGATCAAGCCCTGACGGTCTTTGAGGAACTTCCACCAAATCCTCTTTCAAGACCAAGCCCCAATGGCCCTTGAAGAACTTCCACTAATTCAAGATCAAGCCTCGACAACCCCTTGAAGAAAGCTTTCATCGTTCATCACCTGTTCATCCTAAGATCAAGCCTCGAAGGCCTTGGGATCAATCAACATCACAATCCACAAATCTACACATTATGAAGATCGAATCAGAGGCTAAATTTGTAGAAGAGATTGGAACCCCCAAATCATTAATACAAATATTATTTTGTACACGTGTTCTTGTCTCATTCATCTTCGTGTTTACAATCTCCTGCATGTTGTTTTGGCCAAAGACTTTTGGAGATAGATCTTCAAGGCGCTCCTGGAATATCAACGTTCATGGTTACCTAGAAGGTGACATATTCCTTGTCGTGCATTCATTTATCCCCGTATTAATGCACATGATCCTGAACCTCACACTATAGGACTCTGCTATTGTTTGAGAGCTTCGAAGCTAGACCAAAGATCACATTCATCAAAACATGAGATAACCAATGATAACTCAGGTCTAAGAACCAATTGCATCCGTAACTCAGATGTGTGGTATGATTGACAAGTGGGTAATCTTTCGTTTGTACACTTCTATAGTTGGTAACTAGCAAAAATTGCCTGCGCGATGCTACGAGTTTCAAATGCAAACAGTTCTTGCTATCAGTAAATATGGTTGAAAAGTTGTCAATAGTCAAAAAACATGTTGGCCAGGATAGCCAAATTTTATCAATTTACTCCAAATGACTTCAACTTCTCCAAAAGGTTTCCTCTAGATTCTTACAAATCACTCAATAGATTTGTTAATTGGCCCTAAACTCTTAGTAACAAAATTAGCCAACTCTAATTAACAATTCATAATCAAACTGCAAAAACAACATAGTGAGTTTCAACTGTGTTCAAACATCTGAATCAACAGATTCAAGGGTCTTCATATGCATTATTGCCCAAAAGGTATCCATTACATTTTAATAAAAATTTCCCTAATGGACTACAATTCACATACAATTTCAAATATCTAATTCAAACATTGAAGCACTTAAGCACCAGAGCATGACTATGATGCAGTTAATCTGTCCCTAGGATCACATGGAAGTCTACGACTTCAATGGAATGAGATCAACTTGCACTTTTTGGTTTTCAATAAGAAAAGTGTGTTTTCTTTGTTTTGCTGGATGTGTAACAGACTTTGCCTCACGACATTGTGATTCTAATGTTGTATCCGTTAGAGGTACCTTAAGTCAATTGAGCAACCAGGGTGATATGATCGTGTGGGTGGCATCCGGGTCAATCAAAACCCTAACGAAGTAATCGGAATATCTAATGTCCCTATGATTAGGTCAAGATTGTCTTGATCATTTGTGGGTGATGTTGTTAATACGACCATGAGTTTGTTGTCCTTCGACATGGCATGTTCCTCTGATTCCACGATTTTGATTTCCTTGGTCTTGATTGTCTTTATTAGCCTGCTCGCTGGCTAAGCTGCTACATAACACTTTTTTGGTACTCTTGTGATGTTTGCCTCTATGGGACTATGAATTGACGTCGTAGTACTATTGTATGACTCCCCAATATTGCATTGGGTTTCAAGTATAAGAAGTCATATTGTCTGAACACTGATTGATAGCTTTAGATACTGGACATCATCATGAAAAAGCTCACTCTCAGGTAAAAGGTGTTAGTCAGCCCATGTGGGCTGTCTTAAATTGTGTTTTTAGCTCGAGTGAAAACAGTGAGCAATTCTAGCGAGACAACTGCACTAGTATTATAAGAATTAAGATATGGCTAAATAGCTAAAATGGTCCCTGAGATTTGCATAACTCATCACTTTGGTCCTTAACATTTCAAATCGATAAAAGTGGTCACTTTGGTCCTTCCTTTAAAAACTCCATGTCCCGGAGCTCTTGGCCGGAAGTTTGGGCAATTTTCAAAGCTTTGTAACTCAATTGTTTCTTAACCAAATTCTATTAAACTAAGCATGGTAAATACCAAAAATATATATGACAATATTTGGGAATTTCTTATGTATTCATTAATCTCCAAAGTGGAGTATATATAGGAGTTACAATTGGTATTATATATGTACTTCACCAATGTGGGACAATAAACTACTATTTACACTTTAACTAATATATAACTTGCAACACTCCCCCTCAAGTTAGGGCAAAAATGTCATGCATGCCTAACTTGTCAAGCGAGTTGGAAAACCCACTATTAGACACAGCCTTAGTAAGAACATCAACAAGTTGATCTTCAGATCTCACAAACGGAAACATAATAATTATAGCATCCAATTTTTCCTTGATGAAATGTCGATCAATCTCCAAATGTTTTGTTCGATCATGTTGCACTGGATTATGAACAATTTCAATAGCAGCCTTATTATCACAATGAAGTTTCATAGCACCCTTGGGTTTAAACCCAAGATTTCTCAACAATTTTTTCAACCACAACAACTCACATACACCATGAGACATACCACGAAATTCAACTTCTGCACTTGACCTAGCCACCACTTTTTGTTTCTTGCTTCTCCAAGTAACTAAATTACCACCCACAAACGTAAAGTATCCAGATGTAGATCACCGATAAGATAGAACCTTCTCAATCTACATCTGTATATCCTTCGACATTCAAATGACCATTCTTGGAGAAAACCAAGCCTCTGCCAGGAGCCATCTTCAAGTACCTCAAAATATGGGTTACTGCATCCATATGAGCTTCACTAGGTGAGTGCATAAACTGACTTACCACATTAACTGCATAAGCAATGTCAGGGCGAGTGTGAGACAAATAAATTAATCTCCCCACAAGCCTCTGATACCATTCCTTATGAGTAGGAACTTGATCTGGAAATAAGCCCAGACGATGATTTTGCACCAAACTGTTTACCTCTATGGGACTATGAACTGACGTCCTAGTACTGCTGTAAGAATTTACCTCATGTATGCCACCATCTTGTACCAAACTGTTAGAAGAATCATTACTGGACGAACCATCATCAGGCAACTCGTTAGACATTTCAACAACAGGCAACCAATCATTAGAAGGTAATTCGTCTGACATACTAACAGGCAACTCGCTGGGCACATTTGATCTGTCGTCAGTAGAAATAGTTTCGGGAGTGATAGGTGACCGATTACTATCTGTAGCCAACTGATCAGTATCACACAACATAATAGGTTCTGTTTCCAACTCTGCCTGTAACACATCATCCATACCATCTCTTCGAATCTGCACTTCACTCCCTCTCTCCCCCTGAAGTGGAGAGTCGAAAGAGGGCTTCACAAAATATGAAACTTCCTCGTGGAATGTGACATCCATGGTAATATAAGTTTTTTTAGTCGGAGGATGATAACACTTGTAACCTTTTTTATTGTTAGCATACCCAATAAAGACACATCGAAGAGCACATGCATCAAGTTTACTCCGCTAATGAAAGTAGACATGCACATACACAATACACCCAAACACTTTCGGAGCAAGCTTTGATACAGAAACAAGTGAAACATGTTTTTGTAGCATATCAAACGGTGTCTGAAAATCAAGAACTCTACTTAGAACACGATTGATCAAATACACAGCAGCCAAAATAGCGTGACCCCACAAATGATTAGGAACACATTTATCCAACATCAAGAAGCGAGCAACCTCCATTATTTGACGATTCTTCCGTTTGGACACACCATTTTGTTGGGGTGTAAACAGAGTAGTTGTGTGGTGAATAATACCTTGATCACAAAAAAAACATGCTAAAGTGTGATTCACATATTCTCCTCTGTTATTAGACCTGAAGACCTTAACCTTGGTCTGAAATTGAGTAGACACCATTGTACAAAATTCTTGAAGAAGTAACGGAACATCACTCTTATTCTTCATCAAGAACACCCAAGTTAACCGAGTACAATCATCAATAAAAGTAACAAACCAACAGAATCCATTAGAAGTAACTTTCGCCAGACCCCACACATCAAAATGTATCAAATCAAATGGCAAAGTAGCTTTAGAATCACTTACGGGAAGGGAAGCATGATGACTCTTAGCCATAACACATGTTTCACACTTGAACTCTGAATCACTACAAGTGCGAAACAAAGAAGGAATAGATACTTCATATAACTAAATGATGGATGTCCCAATCGTCAATGCCACAACCAAATTGATGTCTGTCATCCACTTTAGCACTTAAAACTTGATGATTATTTGAACCGGAAACAATAGTATCGTCCATAGTCAAGATGTACAAACCCCCTATTCTTTTACCATGACCAATTATCTTCTGAGTTTGAATGTCTTGAAAATAACAATACGTAGGGTAGAAGTGAGCAGAACAATATAATGTATCAAGAAGTTTTCCTACCGATAAAAGATTGCACTTAACATCAAGAACAAGTAAAGCACGGACTAGTGATAAGGTTGGAGTCAGAGAGATAGTGCCTTCACCCTTCACAGGGGAAGGTGCTCCATTTGCCTAGTAATATACAAATCACGAACATAATCACATAACTCTTCAAACACTCTAGGGTCACTAGTCACATGATCAGTGGCCCAGTATCAATTATCCATTTATTTGTTCCACCAAATTGCATAAAAACACTATGATTATATTGAGCCATTGAACAAAATCACTAACAATAAAGGCACAAAAGATACGCAGCGGAATGAAAACAATTTACTAGAACACTGTAGCAATCATAGTTCACGGCATTGTAGCAAAGCACTATTCATGGCACTGTAGCAATATGTTACAAAGCAGATCACTGCTTATGCACTGTAGCAAACGATGTACTGTAGCGCGACACTATTCACTTTTTTTTTTTTTTTCAATGAAGGAAATCACGAAATATGTGAACACAAAATTAAAGCACACAGGTTACCAAGAGCGAACTACTCTGATGCCATATTAAACTAAACATGGTAAATACCAAAAATATATATGACAATATTTGGGAATTTCTTATATATTCATTAATATCCAAAGTGAATTATATATAGGAGTTACAATTGGTTTTACATATGTACTTCACCAATATGGGACAATTACTATTTACACTTTAACTAATATATAACTCGCAACAAATTCGATCCATAATATATCAAAATGAAGATAGGAAAGTGTAGAATAAGATTATACCTATTTGGAAGCCCAATGACTGCCAGCGATAGCCAGAAAATAGCCTCAAAGTTGACTGGTCCGAGGGAAAATTGGAAAACTCGCCGGAAACTGGGTAAAATTTAAACGTTCATAACTTCTTCAATACTCAACGAAATCAAGTGATTCAAAAATGAAAATCATACTTCTCGACGAGAAAAAGAGAATGGTACCTTTTGCTACAGATAAATAGTAGTGGTTTGGCTGGAAAATGGCTCGAAAGTGGCTGTCTTGGTCTCGAGTTAGCCACTTTCGAACCTTTTTATGGCCAAAACATGGTGATTTAGCGGTAAAAGAAGGTACCATTCTATTCGTCTCATCTAGAAGTATGATTTTTATTTTTGAATCACTTGATTTCGCTGAGTATTGAAGAAGTTATGAACGTTTAAATTTTACCTAGTTTCTGGCGAGTTTTCCAGATTTCCCTCGGACCAGTCAACTTTGAGGCTATTTTCCGGCCATCTCCGGCAGTCATTGGCTTCCAAATAGGTATAATCTTATTCTACACTCTCCTATCTTCATTTGGATATATTATGGGTCAAATTTGGTTAAGAAACGATTGAGTTATGAAGCTTTGAAAATTGCCCAAACTTCCGGCCAAGAGCTCCGGGACACTTAACGGAATTTTTAACGGAAGGACCAAAATGATGGACGGTGGACAATCTCAGGGACCACTTTTATCGATTTGAAATGTTAGGGACCAAAGTGATGAGTTAAGCAAATCTCAGAGACCATTTTGCCTATTTAGCCTTAAGATATAAAGAGAATGTGTGCTAGGTAAATTACAAGATTGACAAGCAAAGCAGATGGTGACCCGGTTCAGCCTCGCTACACAAAAAGGTAAAGGGTTCAGATGGGAGTAATTGAGTGCATGTTGTCCCGGTTAGTGTCAATCTAGCATAGGCAACCCTCTTCCTCCCGAAAAACAACTAAGTCTAGACCTCAGACTCTCCCTCCTATCTTAACTTATTTCCTTCCCCATCGCTCTCTTGTGGGACGATGATTAACATAACTTAGTAATTCAGTATCCAATAAAATCAAGTTTAGACAAAATGTAAATTAAAATTTGCTTGTTTATTGATGTAGGAAAAACATGGGAGTCAACTATTGTTGATACAATTCAGAGTAAAGAAACAATTCAAAATCAGGCCTGCTTCAGGATGGGAAATCAATATGGCATTGGTATGAACTTCTGGGGTTGGGCTCCTTGAGCAACTTTCTTCCAAGGTGTCACACTATTATTCTCTTATGACCATTCTTGGTGTAATAATGGGAGACTTCTAACCACTTGGACTCGCAGGTGACGTCAGGATATTTAGGAGACTACTATCGGGAAAGCGTACATATGAAGAATAATACAATTAAACCGTAAACCGTTGTAATATTGGCAAATGTTTACCGTTAGAAAAATGACGAAACATCTTCAAAGTCTGAACACATTGTGTCAAAGCCTCCTTAATGAAAGTCCAGAGTGCGTCACAAATTCAGAGATTAGGATATTAAGAGGAAATGCAAAGACAATTCATAGATACAATTACTTAAAATTGCCATGAAGTGATCAAATCTACTCTTTGTCTGTCATGGTAGACGTCAACCTGTCATCAAAGAATTATTATTTACAAGAATGGTACTTGCCCAAAACAATGGATTTATTTTACTCCGTGCGCTTGCATTATTGTGTTCTTAGAAAAACCTAGAGAACGTAATTTATTTTTTCACTTGTTACACAATTGGACACCACCCCCCTCAACAAACAAAAAGAAAAGAATTCGATCACCTATGAACAAGAAAATCACAATTTTAAACACCAAACTCAAAAGGGCTTATTGATCATCATGTACTCTTACATTCAATCTTCTTAGCCATATAGAATGGAGGATCATGTGAAAAACATCGAATCGCTTCGGCGGAGAATTGACCTCAAAATGTTTCCTTACTTGTAACACTCTCCTCTGCATTCTCACATACTGCCTTGATGATATGCTCGTTAGTATTTTCTTCAAATTGGGAATGTCACTTACCGAAACCTCGACGGAGAATGACTTCCAATTCAAAATATCGCTGAATGGGGGCACGTAATGGTCTGAGATGAGCACCGGGACGCATCCGGTGTAAATTGCCTCCACCACCCTTGGGCTTGCAACTTCATACCCACTTGGGCAAAGGCAGAACCTGCTTTGTCGCATCATGTTGTAGTACGAAACACCCTTTGGAAGGTACTGATGGACTCGCATGTCTGGATCCTTGTTCTCCCAATGCTCTAGCAGAATAGGCCTAATAGGACCGTGAACTCCTCCAGCAAAGAAAGCGAGGTTGGAGCGTAGCCTTGGAGAAGGCCCGCCAAGGAAGCCGTGAGTGTCGCCTGTTTGAAGATTGATTTCTGGAAAGGACACATCCTTTGACGGGTTGAACCCTTCTGAGGTATTGGCATTGCATAAGGCACGAATGGAGTTTTTGCGAAGATGGGGATTGGAATTTGAAGTTTCGGGCCCCTAGAATCCAAGTAATCAAATTAGAACAAATTCATGAAATATGGGATTTTATTGCAATGCGATAGTAAAGGATATAAGGTGGTAAGAGAACCATACCCAATCATGGCAAGCAAGCATAAAATGGTCAGCTCCAAGGCTTCGGTTCCAGTAGGGATATTTTTCAGAGACAATATTGACATAATCTCTCACTGTTTGTCTAATTGGACTGAAGTCATGCGAGTCGCGCACATAGACAAAACGGACCAACATTGTCACGCTGAAGGGTAGAAAATAAACATGTGCTTTCTCCGGATCTCGAGTCCGAAATTGTTTATTCACCTCAATTTGATGTATAAAGTTCCCCTCCATGGAGTATATACTCTTGCAAGGGCCATTATGAAACAATGGGGGTTCACCTTCTGCATAAACAAAGACCTTGAACTTTTCTTCCATTTCCAAATAGCTCCTGAAATTTCATATGGGAAGTACCACTGAGATAACATGTCCAAAATAATAGCAATGATCATACCATTGTACAATTTGTGTTACATCTTTAGGTAGCAAATTTATTCCATAACATGGATGAAATTTTGAACCAATGAAATACCAAATTGACCTTTAGAATTGTAACTTGCAAGTTGAAACTAATTCATTATAAACATTATTGAAGTAGGTACATACGAGTGAAAGGCATTAGCATTCCAATACATTGGACCATTAGGAATGTAATCGACATCATGTGTTTGATTTCCAAATTTAGCTTCTCTTATGGCAGCTCGAGCTCTTCTAAGGCGGGCCTCCAACAACCCTAAATTTGTATTCTTTCTTTGTCGTTTTTCCATGATAGAAGCATAAGTTTCATTCCTCGAGTCATCTCTGTTTGTCACATTCTGTAAAAAAAAAAAAAAAAAAAAAAAAATGAATTGTCAGATTGACTAACACGCAACTCTTACTCAAATCAATAAATAATCAACACTCTTTCAATTAAAATCTGAAGAAGAATCAAATTGTTGCTTCGACAGAGCATGTGACACATTACTAAGTTTGGAACATATACCACACATATGGTCCATATTACCTGGGATACTATTTAATTAGTGGACACTAAACAAGTAACAATAGTAGATGCAAAAGCACAGAGAGTGCAGCATAGAGATTAAGCACCTAATTAATTCTTTTGTTTTTTCACTATTTTAATATCAATTACTTCATTCCGAAAAATACCACAGAGGTGATGAGGAAAAGGGACATTAACTGTGACAGCAAGATTTTTATTACATAATACCGACCGCAACTATATTATTTTTCCTCTGAAAAAAACGTGAAGTAAATTTAATAAAATTTTGATGTCAAAGATTCTTTTCTTAGACTTGTGGGTCAACAGATCAGCCACCCAAAAATTACAGAACAGAAAGTATGGAACAATTCTTTTACTTCAAAATAAATAAATAAAATCTAGGTTCTTAATTTTTTTTTGTGATTTAATTTGTTAAGAGCTTAATTAATTTAACTTTCCCACCCGATAAGCCTAAAAAAGATGGCAAGAACAAGCAAGCAATTAAAAATAATCCAAAAAAATTAAAGCATGAAATATAGGAAAAGAAATTTTAACATGCATGAAAAGGATGAAGGACTTACGGGTTGTTGAAGAGTTGGCAAAGCTTCTGCTTCATCTTCAATGGCGATCGGAGGCGACGAGGATCGATTTTGTACGGAGTCGTCGGAGTGAGCTTCTTCTATGCTGTTCATATCGAGAACAGCCACCGTCGATCTCAACCCCAAAACGTCGTCATTCGAATCACTACTACTAGGACTAGTGGCAGTTAAATTTAAACTAGGAGAAGCAGAGGGGGAGATAGTAACCCAATTGGCGGTGTTCGGACCCAGCACAGAAATCAACCCGAAAACCACAACCAGCGGAACCACAAACAACAGAACCGCAATCGACGAGGACGACGACCACCATGCACGCTGATGAGTGCTGCTGGAATTACTAATCGCAGCCAGATTTTTACTGCTTGTCCCCATCATCCAGAGAGCTAGATAGACAGCTAGAGAGCTCTAGCTGTCTGTTTCGTTGCTGAGAAAAGGGAGAGAGATTTTGGATGGTTTTTGAGAGAGAGAGAGGAAGGGACAGTTTAACATTTGGTAATAGATGGTTACGCTCATATTCTTCCCTCTACTTCCGAGTTTCTCATGCAACTTTTCTCTTTTCCGATTCTGCCCTTTCAACTTTTTTTTTTCTTTCCTTTTTTTGTTTTTCTTTTTTGGCTGGCTAATAATATTCTTTTTCTACTACCAACCACCGAACACCCTAACTTTATTTAATTTCCAGCAATTAATTCTGCCACCTTTCGTAGCACAATTACCACACTCGCCGTTTGCTTGCTGCACCCGCGAGGCACGAAATTTACTATATCGGTGCTGATTAAGAATTCTCTGACAATCAAGTCGTGAAGCTCTCAAAGCAGTGTGTTTATAGCGGTGTGAAATTGTTGAACGCCTTGGTTATGGTACGTAGGAAAGGTATATATATATATATATATATAGTGGTATGAAGGGTCCTTGTTTAATTAGGAATTGTAAACATGCTTGTTTGAAATTAACTGTAAAATCAAGAGGAAACCTTAGCTTAGTAGGTTAATCGTTTCATACTTAACCTTTTTGGTTCTCGATCTTTCCTAAATGCAAGTGGATTTGATCCGAAATTGTTAAGTTTCAATAGATTTACATCAAATAACTTTCATGTATACACTTAACAGTTTTGAATTATGAAGATTTATCTAATACAAAGTAAGTCGTTTATAAACTAACCAAACGCAAATCCAAACATACCGAAATATTGGGAACTAGTAAACACACGGACACGGTATTATAGACATACTACTGTTTTATCAGATGCGCATACAGGCCTATGGCAATGGACTTTTTTATTGACTTGCTTTTTTTTTTTTTTTTTTTTTTGAAGTTTTACTTAGAAATATTGGGACACTAGTAAACATATGGACACGGTATTATATACATACTAGTCTCTTATCACATACGCATACATGCCTATGGCAATGGGCTTTTTTATTTAGGAAAACTAACGAAAGATAAAAAAAAATTACTTTTAATGAAAAAAGACAAATAAAGGGGTAATGAATAGTACCAGAGAAATGTATAAATGTGGTTTTTCGTTAAAAGTGAACAGTACCGGTGTTTCATTAAAACTCCCTTTTTATTTTCTTACTTTGTTTTTTTTAAGTTTTACTTATTTTAGATATTATTTCTTTTTTATTAAAATATGTTTTGAAAAATAATGAACTTAACCACTCACCAGTCCTATTACTTTTTTTTTTTTTGTAATTTTCTTTTTTAAATCCTAATGGGAAAAAGATAATTTGGATATTATTAACACTTTGCTTATTTTTTGCCATATTTTTATGTTTACCTACTCCAAAAAGGAATATGAGGACATAATTAGTAAATACACACATAATAACACACGTAATACTACTTTTTGTTATGAAATGTATGTGTATTCATGTTTTCGGAACGTGACAAAGGAGAATAAATTATATGAAATGAGTTCATTATCATTGTCAGATCTCAATTTTATAATTTTGCTAAACAAATGATATTATCCATACTAAGGGGGTGGGGGAGTGTGCTAAGTCTAACAATAAGGGGGTGGGGGAGTGTGCTAAGTCTAACAATAAGCTAACAATTATCTACACTTTGTTTTGTGCAAATTGTTCTCTACATAATCTTGGTCATTGTATTATTGAATCGAAACAACACATGACGTGCAATCTGTTTAATGTAAGTTAATTTGGTGACAAAAGCATTAATACGTGTGATTTTATTTTGTGAACTATTATTGGCACTACAAAGCCTCATTTATACACTTCTTACAATTGTATTTATCTTTAAATATGAAAAGTTTGAAGTGTAAAATAAAAATTTTGGAATGTCAATAATATATTTTTTTAATTTCCTTTTTTATTAACTATAAAACAAAATAAAAGAAAAGGCCAGGGACCAACCAAGTAATTTGGCCTATAATATTGATCTTGCTGCAAATGTGTAACAATGACCCTTGACGTACTTTTGTATACATCTGTTTCGTCGGGTAGGCAATGAGAGCACGCCAAGTCAATCTGTGGTGCTGATCCTGATTCCCAAAGCCAAATTAGGCCAAAGCGCAACCGCATGGAATCGACGTAAGCCTTAACTTGTACATTAGTGAAGAACACGACATCGTTCCCTGGTTGTCGTCCCCCGTGTCTTGTTGCTAATTAATTTAGTCGGCCAAAAAACCCCCAAAAAACCCGCTTTGTCTGTTGCTTTGTTGCTACTCGTCATGTATAATGAACAGATGATGAAAGTGAATTCAAAATGAATAAAAACATTTTATTAGTAAAAGTGTTTTTTAGTTTTAAAGGGATTTAAAGTGCTTTTGAAAGAAACACTAATTTTCTTGCGAGAAACATTTTTTTTTTTTAAATTTATTTGTATTTATACTAAGAATTGGTTTTAAAAGCACCAACATCAGAAACACTTTCAATCTAACTCATATATAACAAGCAATGAGAGCGTAAAAGCAATAGTGCTAGCGTGCATCAACTCTGTTCAGTTTCACGCGTTTGCCAATGACGAAAAGAGTGTATTCACACCGTGAAATTGCAAAGAACTTGAGAGTGAGGAGATAGTGGGGAGGAAGACTGCTTACTAGACTCTCTAGTCTCCATAACGTGGCAGAGAAGATAACAAGGACACAAATGCTCTTACATACATTAGGTAAAAACCTTGACATAGTCAATCTCACAATTTCCTTCAGAGGAAAATAAAAGGAGCCCCACAATTTTAGGTTTGTTTCGTTCATTGGATGAAGGAAACTACATTTCCTCGTTCAAAGTGTTTAAAGTATCAGACACTTTTCTAACACCATCGTATTAATCTCGTTTGTTAATAAATATTTGGGAAACAAAAATGATAAAAAAAATTATAGTGTTTGAGTTTTTCTTATGGCTAAATTATATTTTTTACCATATTTAGCTCAATTTTTTCTTCCTAATCAATCAACAAGTGTAGTCAATGAGAGGTGCTAAAAGAAGAGGTCAACCACTGAGTTGTTGCAGTTGTAGCTCCCAGGCGATATAGGAACTGTTGTAAAATCAACTGTATGTGTGTAGTGGAACATAAAATAAATAAAATACAATATTTATGAGGTTCGGCAAGTGTGCCTACGTCCTTGGAGCAGCAGTAATATTTTCTTTCATTATGTGAAATAATAGGAGTACAAAGATAACTTTCATTATTTTTTGTCTTCTCTCTAGCCTAACTCATTGGTATTTTATTATGTATCTCTCTTCTTTCTCTTCTTCCTCTCCTCTCTTTTCTTTTCTTTCGCCCATCTTTCCTTTGTTCGTATGCTCTCATTTTATAGGCAAAAGATTACTGTAGTAACACTATTTGCTTTACAAACTTTCTTCGTATGAATAATAACTCATCTGATTTTTCTTTGGATGAATAGTGATGAACTATTCATGTGGGCCATCCACATATTACATTACAACACTCCCCCTTGGATGACCATATGTCAATTTTGGTTGCCTCGTTAAAATCTTGATATGTTGTGGATGCTCCCCCTGATATTGAATCCTTCAATCTGGCTGATTACTAAGTTGATGTAATCTGATACCATGCAAGATAGTTGAAGTGTTTGCTTTTGCAGGTGGTTCACATGCGCTCCAAATTTTAATGGGCCACAAGTATTAGCTAAATACATTCATGACTAGCTTCATGGATATATGTATTTATGAGAGATATGAGAATGCAGCAATGAATCCTTGCTTACTTGATCGTTGCAGAGTCGATCTATTTCCATATGTAAATACAAATCATTTCCGAGAGCGATTTGTATGCAAGCTAGAGAGGTATTCAAATTTTGCTTGCCCAATAAGAATATGGCTTTAGTGAGTTCTTTGGAATAGAACAAGCACATGTCTATAATTTCCTAGAGATATCAATATATAAATTTTATTTCATTGCAATACCCATTTGTTGGTATTATGCTCCACAGGAAGTGTAACATCTGATTTAATCAATACAGTAAGGCACATACTTCACTAAGATATGGTACTCCTAGACCAAATATCAATTCATCATTTCCCTCACGAGGATGAATGATCTTTCTTAATGTTTAAATATTGGTCAATCATTTGAGTATTCAACTCACAATCTTCAATCCATATGGTTTTTTTAATACCATAAACATTTTGGATAAGATTTATGTTGGCATATTGTTTGATCTGTAGCTCGAGACAATGTTCCTTTCAACGCTTTATAATTTTTCTAGACTCTTTAGGAGTTCCATTATAATATTATCAACTCTTGCAAGAGATTTAGTATGCTGCACCAACATCATAAAGATAGTACTCACTAAGGCAATTTATACCATTTATTGGTATTGAGTACATAATTTATGCTTTACCTTTCTAGGGCTTCTTCAAGTAGTCTGAATCCTTCAGGGATTTTCTACACTTCATAACACATTCACCTTTGGAATTTATACAAGGCCACTTGCTTTCATATATACTTGAGGGATTTACTTATGGAGATATGCTTCAAGCATTTCATAAAGCTTGGTGTAATATATAATTCTCCATTTAAATGAACAAGTTTCATAATGGGAAATCATGTTTACACGAGTGTATCATAATTTCAGGTTTCAACTAGGAACTTTGTGTCATATTATGTTCAATGTAGTTCACTGTATTACAAATGCCCATATGTAACCTTCTGGGTTCTACATCATTTGGCAATTTGTACTAGAGGTCCATTTTTCAACGTTCTTAATAAATTGTAATGGAATTGCCTTTCTCCACTTTGGCTAATAATTTTGCTTTTTGTCGACGAACAAAAGAACGTAGCTCAATATCAACATAGCTCTTTGATGAATTTAGTAGCTATTGTAAAACCAAAACTAACATTGGTAATCATCAATTTATGATCCCATAATTCTTGTGTGCATGCACATGCATATTTAAAAGCATTTCATTACTTTGGATATCATTGCCTCTTCAGGGGCTTTACATTGTCTCTTCTAAGACAGTCATCACTTATTAGATGAATTGTTTGAGAATTTGAATCACAACCTCCTCTAGAGCATTATAGAACTTGGATTTTTAATCTCCACTTCTAGGGACTTGAATCATTGGAACCTACACATCGATCATGCTCAGGCATGAGATATATTAAAATTGCCATGTCCATAGATTTTAACCTTTTGGAACTTGAATCCATGCGGCAACAGTTATACTTCGGGCATGCAACAGTTCAGTAGTGCCAAGTCTATGGATAGTCTGACTAAGACTTCAATCCGTGCAGCATCTCTGTAACTTATAATCAATCAGTAAATTTCATGACCTTTTTGTACATCATGTGAATGATATAAACTGGTAGTGTTTGTTAGGGTTGTGAGTAAGATTCCCATCATTGAACTTTTGGTCTTCCATTCACTTAGTCAACCAATAATTTTCTCCTTTTGGACTTCTATGGGCTCATCGTTGATCTCTCTACTTCAATCTCTTGCACAACAGAAGTGGTGCGCAACCTTTACCTTTGAATGGCCATTCAAAGCATCACTTCTTGGTGACTCATCCGTACTTGGCAGCTTCGATGTAAAGAGCTAACAACGTACCAACTGTTCTGCAACATTGGTGACTTGAAACCTAGCTCCAACAACAGTTGAAGATGACTACTTGAAAGCAATGCAAGGTAAGCAACCGGGCAAAGGTTCTAGGCAATCAGTTTTAGATCGGAAGTTTGATTTTAGGTTCCCACTTATTGCTTTCTTTCTCCTTGTCGTGCAGGTAAGAGCAAAGGCAAAGGAAAAGACTGGAAAAGAGCATGGTATGAGATACTCTTACTCTTGACCTTGATGATATGAGATACTTTTCCTCTTGAAGAAAAACAGTAAAAGGATTTGATGCTAATGTAAACCTTTTTTTATCGAAAATGGTCTCTTGCTGAGGAAATGAGTTTGGCATTTTGAAGGACTTGGTTGAAGAGGTATTCGAGAGAAGGAAGACTGAATATGTTGAGAGGTTTGGTTACAAATGCATTCTCGGCAAGGAAGATGAGTTAGGTGTTTTGGAGGTGTGCCTTGCCATGGAGGACAAGAGTCGATATATAAGGATTTCCCAGTAGCAGGTAGTGGTGCAGATGTAGCTTTGTCACCCACACTTGTGGGCAATAGTGGTGTAGTTGGAATAGTAAACTTTACGCGTTTTAACTTTGCCAGAGACATTTTGACAGAGTTGTCCTTGATATCCGGAAAGCTGAGATTGCGTCTACGAAAATGTTGACGAACTTTATTCAGGAAAAATTGGCTTTTGAAATACGGAGAGCAGTGCCTTCAATTTTTGAACAAGTGGCTGTGTTGCCTCTCCTTTTATAAAGGTATCAATTGTATCCAAAATGCATGCCTTGAAGATTACCCACCTGTGAAAATTGTCTATGTTGTATTTCTGAGATTTCACTCTATCCAACCCTTTTCCTTCATCATTTCTGAAAATGGCTTGCCCGTCTAACATTTGTTTAGATTTGAGTCTCGGGGGAGATGCACACGTCCCGCTTCAGAATAATATATGGCGCCCGTCCTTCTTATCTTCTAATGGTCATCTTACGATTAGATATAATAGCTACAGTAGTAGCTAGGAACCTTTTCACTTCCAGAGATAAAATAATACTTTTAAAAAGGTCTGATGAGTTGGTTGTTCAAGACTCTTTGGCTTTCAGTGTTCAGTGTACGAGTTCTGTATCCAACATAGGCTAACACCTATTTGCTTTAACTCGCCAAGTCAAAACATTAATGGATGAGGTGGCAAATCTTAGACAAGAGATTAGAGGGCTCAAACATGAGAATAAAGAGTTGCACAAACTTGCAAATATTTACTCAACGAGCATGAAAAGAAAGCTCAACTAGCTGCAGGAATCCGAAAGTCGGATTCAAAGTAATCACAAAAGATTTGTAGCTAGATTTCGAAGGCAACCGGTGCCTTCCACTTCTGATGTTTTGCTAAGTACTGGGGCGTCACATGATCAATCTTTAGTGCCTCTCCCTTCTGGGGCATTGTTAAGTATTGAGGCTTCACATGAGCAACCTATGTGAAGCCCCCCTATTTGTTTGTTTTTATAGATGTAACTCATGTGTATGCACGTGTATGTACAAAAAAAAAATTCTCCCATTTGATTTCCTTGTTATATATGGGAACCCATGGAAACTTCTGGTTCCATGAATATGATTCAATAAGCATTTAAGTATAAATGTTTTCTAATATCATATGCTTCCACGTGAATTCTCGGGCATTATGAATTCATGAAAGTATCTCTTGTGTAAGATGTCCATGGTCATAAAATCAGGTTTTGCTAAGTTCATCATTTTCTTATTCCCAAAAGGAAGAAATTCAGGTATGACAGAAATTGTGATAATTAACTCATACCACATATAACATATGTCTACACAAAATGTTAGAACTTCAAGTTCTTTACATTATTCATATTTTGAACTTCAGGTCAAAACATTATTCATATGTACTCGAAATTTATTCTCAATATTGACATCATTAGAACCTTTAGGTTCATATTTTGGAATTCATGCCCATACTTAATTTGTACATGGATTAAGGAACTTATGGTCCTCATTTACATGAATCAAGGAACTTCTCGCCCTCATTTAATTTATGGACTGAGACACTTGTGGCCGTCATTTTAATTTAGTTGAGAAACTGTTGTTCTCTCAATTGATTCAAAACTTCAGGTTTTGATTTTTGATCAAGGAACTTCGGGTTCGATCTTTTTATATGATGAGGATCAATAAACTTCAGGTTATAATCTGATTAAGGAACTTCGGGTCTTTTATATACTCATCATAACAAAATGTAGTACACTAAATAAATTAAAGCAATAGGCGGTAATTCCAGCCATGGTAAATAAGTTACCTTTAAATAAAGCTTGTGACAAGGGCTTTGATTCAGCACCATTCACATAAATATCAAAGCTTAAAGCAAAGGGTAATAATTCCACCCATTGTAAATAAATTGTGTTGATGCACAAAACCGGAGGGGTCTTGAAACAACGAAAATCCGACCGTGAATCTGCAACAAAGTAAAAAACACAAGATGTATCGTGGTTCACCCCAATGTTTGGGCTACGTCCACACTGATTTTGATTGTATTCCTCTGTAACTGTATGTATGGATTACAAAGTGTTGTTGTGTTTGTGAGGGTATTGCTCTCTGTTGGGTTCACAGAGGAAGAGAGTTGAAAGAGGGGGATGCTCTGAATATGAGAGCCTCTGTTTGGGGATCTCAGGCCCTTTGATTGTGAGGGTGAAGAGTCCCTTTTATAAACTAAAGGCTCCTCCCCTTTTACATAGATCATGGGCTCAATATCTGGAAGCCCATGTAACGAGGCCCAATATAATATGGTACTAACAGTAGTCCCCCAAGTCTTCAGTCAAGAGAGTCTTTTGGTTGGAGACTTGAAATTCAGTCCATGTATGGGCCGAAGTAACTAGATGTCGTCTAGAGCTGATACTCGATATGAGGCGGTGTTCAATGTGAAATGATGCTCAACTAGAAGTAGCACATGTTGCGCGGCTGCTCGGCTTGTGGCTTATGTTGCCTTGGTTGGCTCGGCTTGTGGCGTTGAAGGTGAGGGAGTCCCTTTTATAGAATAATGGCTCGCTCCTCAATACATAAGTGATGGGTTAGGAGTGATGCTCGCAGCGAGGCGGTTGATCAGCTGGCGGGGATGCTCTATAATGGTAGTGAAAGAGTCCCTTTTATAGAATAAGGGCTCGCTCCTCAATACATAAGTGATGGGCTAAGAGTCTCTCTCTAATGAAAGTGAAGGAGTCCCTTTTATAGAATAAGGGCTCGCTCCTCAATACATAAGTGATGGGCTAAGAGTCTCTCTCTAATGAAGGTGAGGGAGTCCTTTTTATATAATAAGAGCTCGCTCCTTAATACATAAATAATGGGTGCTCTCAAATGAAGGTGAAGGAGTCCTTTTTATAAAATAAGGGGGGGAGTCCCTTTTATAGAATAAGGGCTCGCTCCTCAATACATAAATAATAGGTGCTCTCTAATGAAAGTGAGGGAGTCCCTTTTATAGAATAAAGGTTCGCTCCTCAGTACATAAATAATGAGCTAACTCCCCCAAGTATTTTTCATGAGGCCCAGTTGTGGAAGCCCAATATATGGTACATAGTGTAGTCCCCTAAGTCTTCAGTCAATAGAGCCTGTTGGCTGGAGACTTCAAATTCAATCCATGTATGGGCCGAAGTAGCGGTTGTTCGGAGGCGGTCTTTGTATACCATGCACTGAAGCTTTGTAGATGAAGCTTTGAAAGTGAAGTTGAAGCTGGAGCTCTGTAAATGAAGCTTTCGAAGCTGATTGACATGAGTGATGCTCATGAATGTTTATGTTGATTGACATGAGTGATGCTCATGGGTGTTGACATGAGTGATGCTCATGAATATTGACATGAGTGATGCTCATGAATGTTTATGTATGATTGACATGTGTGATGCTCATGAATGTTTATGTATGATTGACATGAGTGATGCTCATGTATAATTTTGGAGTACTGGACGTACTTTTGATCACCTAGTTGGTGATAATAGCGGCAGGCTGCCGAATAATTTTGGAGTACTAGACGTACTTTTGATCACCTGGTCGGTGATAATAGCGGCAGGCTGCCGAATAATTTTGGAGTACTGGACGTACTTTTGATCACCTGGTTGGTGATAATAGTGGCAGGCAGCCAAATAATTTTGGAATACTTGACGTACTTTTGATCACCTGGTTGCTGATAATAGCGGCAAGTTGCCGAATAATTTTGGAGTACTGGACGTACTTTTGATCACCTGGTTGGTGATAATAGCGGGCCTGTCTCTTTTGCTCATATGGGCCTTCGTCCTCCACATAACATTCCAGCCCACTATTTTGGGCTTGCCGACATTTTGCCTTTTTTTTTTTTTTTTAGCATGCTGCCTTTTTTCTTTCTTTATGATTACCCTCTGGTGGGGTTATATAGATGTCTCCATTATATATATGAATAATATAATAAAGATAAAAAAAAATACGTATCTTCATAAGTCTTTTTTTGGTGGTATTGCAGAAAGTGGGTATGGCAGATGGTTAGATAGTGGGATAGCATGTGCAGCTGCAGTTGCGGGGGGGGGGGCAGGGCCTGCTCAATGGGTCACGCCCATAATTTCCTTCTCTGCATGCCATCACCACCGCAATTATGTCTACTTTTTTTTTATCTTCTTTTTCTTTTTGCTTTTGCTTTTGTTTCCCACTCCATTTCCAGACATCCTTTTTCTTTTTCTTTACCTACAGACATCTTTTTCCTTTTTCTCCACCTACAGATGGCTGTTTTCTTTTATATATATATATATATATATTTTTTTTTTTTTTTTACAGCAACCTCGGGAGCATCAACAACATCGAAAGAGTATCAAAACAAAGCTGCATACGAACAACGAAGCCGGAGCTCCTTGGAAATGTCGAGAGTAATGGCGGAGGAGGATGGCGACTTGGAGACGATGAGAGTCAACTCGGGATCCGAATCTGGAGGAGGAGCATTCTCCCAGAGATTCTCTCCCATTGCCGGAGTTCAGGTGGCTGATTTGTGCATCATGAACAGAAGCTGAAATGCCGTCTTGCTTTCTTGAAAAAAAAATCCACACTTGCCTTCCTTCTTTGTCTGACTCTGATTCCCTTCCTTTTCCTTTTCCTTTCCTCGTGGATGCTTCTCCATGGCGACCGATGAGCAGGTGAAACAGGTGAGGTGATAGTTTCAGAAGAACACAAGACTAAGAACTGAGAAGAAGAGGCAACAACGACTTCAGCCAACTCACCAAACAACAAGTCATGGCTTCATGGCGTGCAACGTGGCCATTCTTTGTCCATTTCTCTCTTCTTCGGCTTCAGTAACGGAACTTCTACAGTTCGCATTTGTTAGGGGGGATATTTTTGTAAAAAACGTCAGTAGTAAGCTCATCGAGCCAACGCTTGACGCTCTCAAAGGTCATTTTCCTACTGATGTCGTACACAATCAAGGCGCCGATAGCGCCTCTGTAGTAAGCAGAGGTGACGGCCCTGCAGCGCTATTGGTCGGCAGTGTCCCAGATCTGAGCCTTGAAAATGGCACGTGTTGGTTTAGCGTGGTTCAGTCGGCGGGGTAGACTCCGTGGACTCGGCTCGAGGATAAGGTGTTTGAGGAGGCGTTGGTCAGAGTACAGTACCAGTTCCTTTGAGCTCTATGTCCCGTTATGCGTTGCATCGCATCGCATCAAATGCCATGACAAATCACGAATCCAACGGCTATGATGTGTATGGTTTGCACAGTTTTTTTTTTTTTTTTTTTGTCGACTCTCCCACACCAGATCACCACCGTATATGTGGATGGCTACGAAGAGAGATAGGGAGAAAGAAAGAGAAAGAAAGAGAGCAGGGATTGTGGTTAAGTTTAGGAATTTAGTGAATGTTTTTTTGGAAAAGCTTTGGGTTCCTGAGTTTTTGCAGATTCACGGTGACCCCGCTGGTTTTGTGCAGATTCACGGTGGAGTGTGGTGAGGTCTCACGGTGGTGAGATGAAAAAATGAAAGAGAACCGACATAGCTTTTCTTATCGATTCCCACAGACGGTGCCAAATGTTGATGCACAAAACCGGAGGGATCTTGGAACAACGTAAATCCGATCGTGAATCTGCAAGAAAGTAAAGAACACAAGATGTATCGTGGTTCACCCCAATGTTTAGGCTACGTCCACACTGATGTTGATTGTATTCCTTTGTAACTGTATGTATGGATTACAAAGTGCTGTTGTGTTTGTGAGGGTATTACCCTCTGTTGGGTTCACAGAGGAAGAGAGTTAAGAGAGGGGGATGCTCTCAATATGAGAGCCTCTGTTTAAGGATCTCAAGCCCTTTGATTGTGAGGGTGAGGAGTCCCTTTTATAGACTAAGGGCTCCTCCCATTTTACATAGATCATGGGCTCAATATCTGGAAGCCCAAGTAACGAGGCCCAATATAATATGGTACTAACAAATTGCTTTAAATAAATAGAACTTGTGATGGGGCTTAAACCAACATCATTCATATAAATATGCCAAAACAGAAAAGGCAATGGTTTAGTCTCTATCTTTTGTTTTTTTCTCGTCTTTTCGCATGGTGCAACGCACCATTCCAAAAGTTTGGCAGCATTTCCCTTTTTTTATTATTTCACACGTGAATGATTGATCATTCACTTTTTTTTTCTTTTTATGTGCACAACCAGAGCCACACCTCTCCCATTGGCTCCCATTTTTATTCTATTTATTTATTTAAGTATGATAATGGGCTTTAAGCCCTTTGGTTAGCAAGGGTAATCCCAAAAAAAAAAACGAACCTTTGTCATCATTGATCTCTTCACCAAAAAAGGATGGTGATAACGCTTCCGATGTTGGGTATTAGACGGGGAGTCACAAAATTAGGGACTACGAAGATGTTGGCATCTACCAAAAGACTGCAATGCCATCAAAAGACGGCAGCCATAGGCGCCGGGGCGAGCAGCGTCAAACTCAAAGCTAGAATTACTGTGAGTCCTTGAGACCCGTTGAGAACAATGCGATCTGAGTTTCCAAGTCCGATGAGATTCTTCTGGATCTCTAGAAACCAATTGTCAAGTATGATTTCTCATCTCGTGATAACTACAGGTCGTTGTATATTTCAATTCTCACCAAAATTCGTTAGGGCGCTTCTGGCACGGTGGGAGAGACAAAATATAGATGAAAAAATGGACATACCTAAGAACAATGTCATCTTGAACCATTGTTTCAGATGTGGATTCTTTGTAGCGTTTTCCACTTAGGCGAGAGCTTCTCATGCTGATAACGTGTTGTAAAATCGACGGTATGTGTGCAGTGGAATATAAAGTAAATAAAACACAATATTTACGAGGTTCGGCAAGTGTTCCTACATCCTTGGGGCAACATTAGTATTTTCTTTCATTATGTGAAATAATAGGAGTACAAAGATAACTCTCACTATTTTTTCTTTTCTTTCTAGCGCAACTCACTGGTATTTTATTCTGTATCTCTCTTCTTTCTCTTCTTCCTCCCCTATCTCTTATTTTCTTTCACCCAACTTTCCTTCCTCCATATGCTCTCATTTTATAGGAAAAAGATTATTGTAGCAACACTAGTTGCTTTACAAACTTACGTCATATGAATAATAACCCATCTAATTTTTCTTTGGATGAATAGTGATGAACTATTCATGTGGGCCATCCACATATTACATTACAATAGGAACCCATATATTGTTGTTTCAATAATTTTCTTTCAAAAATATCAAGAGATGTTCTTGTTGATAAGGGTAGATATGAAAAACCTAAAAGGAGATTAATTTATTTATCTCATACTCGTCCTGATATTGCATATGTTATGAGTGTTATAAGTTAGTTTATGCACTCACCCAATGAAGATCACATGTGTGGAGCAAAAAAAATAACCCTTAAGGCACACCGAGATTCCCACGCGCACAAAATGAACAATAACGGCTTAATCAAGGAAGAGTCAAAGGTGGTCAAAATGGTATTTATTCAAAACCGTCTCATCACTCCTCATCAAATCCTCACTCAAAATGTAACTCCCATTTTTCCTATTCAATTTGGGATTAATTGCCAAGTTATTTGCAAGATATTATTTCACATAATATCTTGCAATTACACTTACAATTTGACCATATGTGGCCTACCTCTATTCTCCAAATAGGGCCAGTCACTCCCTTATAAATAGCCATGCTTTCCAACTAAAATAATCTTAGGTGTTATTATTTTGCAGGTGCATTTTTGTCAAAGGAGAAGACGGCGGAAATTTACATCCATAAATTGATTCACACGCTCAAAGAAGACTCTCGTATTCAAAGTTTATAATTTCTTGTTCATATGTAGATTTTTCGTACGTTCTTATTGTAGATATCGAAATTTCAGTGAAATAAATGTTGACCAATGCATTAAAATTACAACCTTTATTCATTTCACCTACATCATACACTCACTTCACCTACAACATCCACTCACTTCACCAAAAAAATGGATGGTGGTGATTCATTCTCAAAGCCTATAAATAGGTTTCTCCATCAAGGGATATAAGAAAAACGAATAAACATCACACCAAAACCTTAAAGCGTTGAAACTATAAAGCTCCCAAGAAAATCTCGAAGGATCAAGAAAGCCCTCTTCGTTCTTCGTCAAATCTTCCATTAAGATCAAGCCCTAACGGCCCTTGAGGAACTTCCACCAAATCCTCCTTCAAGATCAAGCCCAACGGCACTTGAAGAACTTCCACCAATTCCAGATCAAGCCCTGACGGTCCCTTGAAGAAAGCATTCATCGTTCATCACCTGTTTATCCTAAGATCAAGCCTCGAAGGCCCTTTGGACCAACAACACAATCCACAAATCTACACATTATGAAGATCGAATCAGAGGCTAAATTTGTAGAAGAGATTGTAACCCCTAAATCATTAATACAAATATTATTTTGTACACGTGTTCTTGTCTCATTCATTGCAGGAATTTCCATGTTTACACTTATTCCTAGAATTTTTTGTAAAGTTCTTTGAATAAACATAAAAGAAAATTACAATGACTAGAAATTCGAAAACCACAACGAACGGAATTTCCTACTTTAAAGGATTTGGACCACGACGATCCACGAGGCTCAACGCAACGATGAGTGGAGTGGCACCACCCCCACGAGTCACCACCATGGCAGCCACCATGGTAGCAACCACGACAATGGCCTTTGGCGAAGACCAAACCCAAGGTGAAGGGGTCACCTTGCAGCCGCAAGCCTAGGCCTAAGCCACCTTGCAGCATTAAGCCCATACCTGCACATAAGGGAGCCTAGCACGACCCAAATTGAGCAGGCCCAGAATTAGGCAGTTGTTGTAGGAGCAGCGGCCCAACACTCACGGGCCTAAGTTCAGCACGCTCTAGAGCCAAGCCCAGGCCCAACGCCTACACCAACGGCCCGACCTGCTCCGACGACCCGACCCTCTCACGTGGCCCAGTTCGAGATCAACCCACTCATGTGGCTTTCCAAGCCATCCAAACTAGTCCAAGATCGTTCAATCATCATGGCTATAGATTTCTGGACCAATAATTAAACCAAAGGCATTTTCACCCCATTTCTCCACAAATTTGACATTTCCCATCTCAAATTTTGCACCCGGAGTCCATTACACTTCTGTTACTCAAGTAGACACATATCGTCCAAGCTCTTCCAACCAAAATGGCAAACAACACTTATCTTGACAAGTCATAGAGTTGATAAGCGCCCTCGCGTAGTAGACGACCTTGGTGAATCAGCTTTTGCAGCGTACTGAGATGCATCGTGCCCTAGATAAAGAGTCTGAAAATAGGACAAGGGCAGATGATGAACCTTTCGAGTAGCGTCCTGACAAGCAGCCACTCGACCAGTCACAAACTAAGCGTTCTGGTAGCGTACACTCCCGACTGGGCCCCCAAGATAGCGTATACTCTTGTCTTAGCGCGCAGATGAGCATACATTCTCGGTTAGGTCCACGAACGAGCATACACTCATGGTTGGGGCCACACTCCGATAATCAACTTGAACAACCTTCCAGGTGAAATATTTATTCGAGGCTAGGCCCACAAGGAGCATCATCCACCTTACATCGGTGTAAGTAGCACGGCAGACGAGGAGAAACAATCACTCAATCTGGCTCAAGTTCAACCAGTAGCCTGCGATGAATTCAGTCACTTGTTAGGAACGTACCACATGCACCGCAGCTGCGGTATAGACGAGCTGAACATATGGAGGAGCAGCTTAGATTAGCAGGTCACAATTAGAGCCAGTCGAGAGCTCCACTACCTCAACAAAGGCAAATTCAGGAAGAAGTAAAGAGGTTCTTGGCCAAGCGATTGCTCAATTTGCAATGTAACAAGGTCATTAACAGGGCATTACGATTGGACATGACCACCATAAGCAGGTCACCTTTCACGGACGAGATCGAGCAGGCTGAGCCTCCACGTAAGTTCAGCATGCCACATTTCACATTCTTCAAAAGAAATAATGACCTAGAGAGACACCTGAAGCATTACTGTAACACAATGGTCCTTTATCGGAACATCGACGCTCTCATGTGCAAAATATTCACCATCACTTTACAAGGCGAGGCACAAGATTGGTTCCACAATCTACTTCCACAATCCATTCGAAGTTTCGATGAACTTTCTTTGGTTTTCACCAAGAAGTATTCATCATATATATCGCTCAATCAAGAAGAAGTCTGACCATTTGTTTAACGTCAAGAAGAACCCAAATGAGTCGTTTCGTGACTATGTGAAGAGGTTCAAAACAGAGAAGGCAAAGATAGTCAGAGAATTGATCATGAAAAAAGATCTAACTCTGGTAGACTCTTTTGCTCTGGCAAAGATGCATGCACTTTGGGACGAGGCTCAGCGAGCAGACAAGGCACCTGAGCAGCCTCGATGAGAATCGACAGTAGCTCAAAATAAGAAGGAAGAAAAGCAATAAAACAACAAAAGTAGACAGGAGACCAAGCATAAGGACCGACCCACGACTAAAGAAGGCCCGACACCCAAGAATTACTTTAAGTTCTTGATCTTGATCCACCAAATCATCAGCGACATCAAGAGCAAGCCATGGTTCAAGCTACCAAAACAATTAAAGGGAGATACCTCCAGGTTGGACCGCACCATGTGCTGCGCATTCCATCGAGGTGCTAATCACACAACTGATGACTGCTACACTTGGAAGAACTACCTAGAGAAGCTGGTGAAAGAATGCAAGGTCAACATATACTTTGATAGGCCAGCTGCTCATCCTAGGAGAAACGCATATGCCGATAAACTGGAAATATAGGACCGTTGTCAAAGAACTGGAAATATAGGACCGTTGTCAAAATTTGATGTGATAATTATGTTGACACTCAAATTAACCCTCTTTTTATCAATTGTAGCAAAATATGTAAGTAGGGATCGTTCTAAACCGGGGATTATGAGGGATTGCAAAATCACTTGAAAACTGACTCAAATACGTAAAAACAAGTTTAAAACACTAAACTAAACTCAAAGAATGCAAAACTAAACTTTAAAACACCAAAACAAACCAAAAGACTCAAAACAGCCCAAAAACACTCAAAACTGCCTTAAAACCACAATCTGGGCAGTTTTGAACACTAGACTCAATCTTGGACGAAAATTGGTTTTATCTTGACCTAAGACACTTAAAAACATAAACTAAAGTGATTTCTAACTACTATGACTCAACTAAGTAAATGGGGATTGATTTTTGACGAATTTAACTTTTAAAACAAAACCTTTAAGAACAAACTTTAATGAAAACGATTTTGATGAAATAGAATGGGGAAAGGCTAGTTAGAAGGTTCCTTCTCCACACATGAAACATATGCATACGACTCGATCTCCAATTACTCTTTCAACGAACCATGAATGACAATGCCCCAAATTAACTAGATTGACCAATTAACTCTCAGATTTCCCTAGATTCATTGAATTGAATGGGATACACATTACAACCAAATTATTCTTATCAAGGACCCTAACTATGGAATACGCATGATAGAGACACATATCAAAGATCATTAAGTTCAATGGAAATCATAAGCATTGACGAGGCATTCATAACTATGGGATACGCATGTTACTCTTGCCTAGGATTTACTTAACACAATCGTGACTAGCGACTTTTACTACTTATGAATATAAGTTAATAACGATTAGGTGAAATTCCCTTATACTCTAGCATCAAATTCATGCATGCAAACTAAGTGTCGACCCTCAATCAACATACATAAACATGTTATCAATCAAATAGATAAGTAAACCACATTCGCGATTCATGAAATCATAATTGGAAGAAATCAAGTCATATAAAACATATGATCATGGCTTTGAATTCCCCTCTAACTATAAAGAAATTAGTTCCTCATGTTCGCAAATACACAAAGACAAATAAATTTAAACATTGACATAAAGATAGAAAACACCTAGAAACGCTCCACAATCCAAGCTCATTGAATGGCATGCACGGCTCCAAGTTGTCTTCCTTCTTCTCCTTGCAAACTCACAGCACAAGAGGTATGAATGGTGAATGGTGTAGTGAAAATCTGGTAGAGGGTGGTGAGTGATATGTGCGGCAAGGCCTTGTATTTATAGGCTGAAAATCCCATCTCCTAGGTAGCAAAGGACAAGGTTTTAAAGGCCTAAATTGCATAGGATAATAACATCCAATCCTATAAGGAAAACAAGTCAAAAACCCAAAGGGATTGGGAGATAATGTGCAGCAGAAAGAGTGTGAAAAGATAAGGCTTCTAGACACCAAAAATCCCAAGGGAAATAGGAATTAGGTGCGGCAAGGATC
The DNA here is from genome assembly GCF_042453785.1 of Malus domestica. Classification (NCBI taxonomy): domain Eukaryota; kingdom Viridiplantae; phylum Streptophyta; class Magnoliopsida; order Rosales; family Rosaceae; genus Malus; species Malus domestica. The sequence goes on from NC_091672.1 coordinate 15,168,615, forward strand.
TAGGGTTCTAGAAGGATAATGCAAGGCAGATTTTTAGGCTTCTAGAAAGGTTCTTAGGTGTCATCTTGATAGGATAAGATAAGGTCATCTAGAAATCCCATTTTAAGCATCCTAATCTAATTAGAAACCCTCCTAAGTGGCTGGAATGTGGATAGTTTAGAATAAGGATAAGATAGGATAGGATAAGGTTTGATTGGATAAGATAAGCTAAGATAAGGTTATGGATGAGGTTTTGGATAATACTCCTTATCTTGAGCTGATTCTTTGGCTTTAATTCTTCTTCTTCATGTAGGAAACCTTGCTTGAGTAGGAAACTTCATATATCTAGGAATCCATCTTCAATTAGGACTCCTTTAGTGATTAGGAATCCCAATTCATTTAGGAATCCTTCATTCAAGTCATTTCCTTCTTCAACTAAGAAACTTTGTATCTTCAATTCTTCAACTTTGAAACGCCTTCCTAGCTTCACCAATTCCTCAAATTCGTCTATCCCTTGTGCTTCATGTGCATGAACTCCATTTTAGCCCAATTTTGCTCCAAAATGCTCCAAATTGCATCCTTTTGCTCACTTTGTCTCTAAAACCTGAAAACACATGAAAATAGCTTAAAAGACTAACTTTAACTAAGAAAACACAACATAAATGCATAAGAACTAACTAAGGCGCATAAATATGCTCCTATCAAATTCCCCCACACTTAGCTTTTGCTAGTCCTCGAGCAAAACAACGAAACAAAACATAACCTAAACCTTCCAACAATCGTCTCAAGGATTTCCAATGGTACACGACACGCCAAAGATTACTACTCACATAGATTTTAGCCATCTTTACACTTAAGCACATACTTAATCATAGTCATCACTTACTAGCTCTCATTTAATCAATTACAACAATGTTTTGAATGTAGTAACATGCCTTAGAGAATCCCTCAATTTCTTACTAGATATGCACTCATTTTTCACTTAGATTTTCTGACTACACACCCTACACTAGTTATATGTGAGAAGATTGATGTAAATATGAAAACTAATGCTCACATATGTTATGACAATAAAAGCATTTTCTGGAATTATGAATGTATGTATACGATCTCATGAATGGAATGCTACTACTTAGATGCGAGATCCAGGGATATCATATGCTCATACCAATTCCAAACTCCACATATTGAAACACATAACAATCAAGATAGAAGCAAAGGGTTGTAACGGGGCTAAGGTATTGGCTAACAAAGAAAGGTAAGGATAAACAAACATTCTTAAAGAATAATAAGCAAAGTAATGAAATTGATACTTAGAATTCACTTTTGCATGCGAAAATCAATGTTTAAACTCAAGGGGAAGATTCATGCAACACTTAGGGTCTAATTCAACTTTTTGGACCCTTGCTTCAACAACCAACAACTTAGAGCTCATTTTATGCTCTTTCAACTCCTTTTCATACTTTTCACATTTTTTTCTTTTTTTCTTTCTTTTTCTACGAATTTTCTTTCTTTTTTTTCCTTTTCTTTTGTTTTTCTTTGTCTAACCCGTGCCCTCCTTACTTCTTTTGGCACATAAACTTTCCCTTCCCCCACACTTAGTTTTCTGCACACATTGATCAAAAGGAATTCCCTCTAAGTCATGCTTTATTATCCTTTAAGAACAAGGGTATGGATAGTCCTACTCTAGGCTAGGTACGGATAATGTGGCTAACAACAAAAATAGGCTAAATAAGGCTCAAAGGGGTTAATCCTACAAAAACAAATGCATGGGTTGAAGGCTTTTTGGCTCTGGTGATAACTACTAAACACTTCATCTTGTTATATGTTATGCACTCAATTTTAAGTTTTGAATGAAATGGGTATGAGTTCTAATATTTGGATCTATAATGATGACACGCCTTCTAAGTAGCAACCAAGCAAAGAATGATGAGATCATGCAACGACTTTAGAAAACAACAAATTCAAAGATTATTAACTCTCCAAATAAACGTTTAGGCTCAAGTCTCACAAGGTTGTAGCGTTAGTTTGAGTTACTTCCTTCAAGCATGTTACAAAAACTGATTTTTTCTTTCTTTGTGATTATATGTGAATTCGTAAACAACAACGATGACCAAGCATAAACAAAAGAGCATATCAAACTTCCATCCATGTTTGTAACTTTCTTTAACGGTCATGCAATTAAAAACCAAATCCTCATCATTGTGTTGGAAGGTACTCTACGACACAAACACACAAAAACAACTTTTAAAACGACTCTTTTTGGGTTTTTGTTCAAAACTTTTTCTATTTTTTTCTTGAATTTTCGGATTTTCTGGTAAAGCCACATAAAAACACATCAAAACTTTCTAAAAACACTTAAAAACAATGAAAAACAACCTTTGAAATGTTAGGTGATAAAATCCTACGAATTTGACACAAAAACACTTTGTTTACCCCCCCACACTTAAACCAAACATTGTCCTCAATGTTTCAAACATAGACTCACACAAAAACAAGCAAATAACACAACTAGCAAACATGACAAATATGGTAAAGTAAAAGCAATAAAGAGTAGGGTGTAGAAACGCAAATCTGATTATGATGCCGGAGCTGCCTAGGTCCTCTTTATTTGCATGGGTTGCCTCCCAAGAAGCGCTTGCTTTAACGTCTTCCAGCCGGACGATGCTTCCAATCAAGCTTGAATAGGGCCCACGGGTTGGAGATTGACTTCCTCCACGGTCTCCTCCTCAAAAGGTGTGAAATATGGCTTCAAACGATGTCCATTGACTTTGAACTCTTGTTGCGTCTTCAAACTTTGAATTTGAACTGCACCATGCGGAAAAACATTAGTAACAATAAAAGGTCCAATCCATTTAGAACGCAACTTACTTGGAAATAACCGAAGGTGAGAATTGAAAAGTAGCACTTTCTGCCCGATAGAGAACGTCTTGCTCCGAATCATCCTGTCATGGAAGGCCTTCGTTTTCTCCTTGTACATACGAGAGTTCTCGTAAGCTTCATTCCTAACTTCCTCAAGCTCGTTCAATTGAAGTTTCCTATGAAGACCTGCGGCATCAATGTCCATATTAAAGGTTTTGATGGCCCAATGTGCTTTATGCTCCAATTCAACCGGAAGATGGCATGGTTTCCCATAAATGAGCCGAAATGGGGACATTCCAATTGGTGTTTTGTAGGCCGTGCGATACGCCCATAATGCATCATTCAAGCGCAAGCTCCAATCTTTCCGGTTTGGCCCTACGGTCTTCTCCAAAATCTTCTTCATTTCCCTATTTGACACCTCCGCTTGCCCACTTGTTTGAGGATGATAAGGTGTTGCCACCTTATGCGTGACACCATATTTCTTGAGTAGCGCTTCAATGGTGCGATTGCAGAAATGAGAGCCCCCATCACTTATAAGTACCCGCGGCATTCCAAACCTTGCAAAAATGTTAGTCTTAACAAAATCTGCAACCACTTTAGAATCATTAGTACGGGTGGCTCTTGCTTCCACCCATTTCGAAACATAATCAACCGCAAGTAGAATATAAACAAAACCATGAGATGAAGGAAAAGGACCCATGAAATCTATGCCCCAAACATCAAAAATTTCAACATTAAATATGGGGTTTTGCGGCATTTGGTCCTTTGGTCCTATATTTCCAGTTCTTTGACAACGGTCACATGCAATGCAAAAAGTTCTAGCATCCTTAAAAATAGTAGGCCAATAAAAACCACATTCAAGTACTTTACGTGCAGTCCTTTGAGTGCCAAAGTGACCTCCACATGCATAAGTGTGACAAAAGTTTAAAATAGACTGAATTTCAGAATCATGCACACACCTACGAATGATTTGATCAGAGCAATATTTCCATAAATAAGGATCATCCCACACATAATTTCGTGCATCATACTTAAGTTTATCACGTTGGTTTTTATTGAACTCACTTGGAATGACTTTAGATGCTAAATAATTAACTAAATCTGCATACCATGGCATACTAACCTCAATGGACATCAATTGCTCGTCCGGGAATGTCTCTGGGATCGGCACAACCTCCTCTTCATGCACCAAACGGCTCAGGTGATCAGCCACAACGTTCTCACTTCCTTTCTTGTCTCGGATTTCGATATCGAACTCTTGGAGGAGAAGCATCCATCGAATAAGCCTTGGTTTAGCCTCCTTCTTCGTGAGCAAGTACTTCAACGCTGCATGATCAGTGTAAATTATTACTTTAGTGCCAAGTAAATAAGAACGAAACTTATCTAAAGCAAAAACAACGGCAAGAAGTTCTTTTTCCGTTGTGGAATAGTTCAATTGAGCATCGTTCAAGGTCCGAGAGGCATAATATATGACGTGTGGCTGTTTGTCCTTCCTTTGTCCCAAAACAGCGCCTAGAGCATAATCGGACGCATCGCACATAAGCTCGAAGGGAATGCTCCAATCTGGTGGCCGAATGATGGGGACCGAAGTTAGCATCTCTTTGAGGTGTTTGAACGCCTTTTCACACTCCTCGTTGAATTCGAAGGACACATCCTTTTGGAAAAGTCGGCATAGGGGTGTGGAAATCTTTGAAAAGTCCTTGATGAATCGCCTATAAAATCCTGCGTGGCCAAGAAAAGAACGTACCTCTCTAACCGAAGTTGGAGAGGGTAAGTAGCGTACAAGATCTATTTTCGATTTATCAACTTCAATTCCCCTTTCAGAAACGATGGCCCTAAAACGATGCCTTGTTTTACCATAAAGTGACACTTTTCCCAATTTAAAACAAGGTTCGTTTCCACGCATCGTTTTAAGATTAATGTGAGATTTTCCAAGCAACCATCAAACGAATCGCCAAAGACACTAAAATCATCCATGAATACCTCAATAATCTTCTCAATAAAATCGGAAAAGATACTTACCATGCATCTTTGGAACGTGGCTGGTGCATTGCATAATCCGAATGGCATGCGCCGGTAAGCAAAAGTACCAAATGGGCACGTGAAGGTGGTCTTTTCTTGGTCGTCCGGAGCTATGACAATTTGATTGTATCTCGAATAACCGTCAAGAAAACAATAAAAAGAATGACCGGCTAACCTTTCTAACATTTGATCGATGAATGGTAGTGGAAAATGATCCTTCCTTGTGGTGTTGTTGAGCTTCCTATAGTCAATACACACTCTCCAACCTGTTTGAATACGGGTTGGCACAAGCTCATCCTCGGCATTCTTCACCACAGTAACTCCGGACTTCTTCGGGACAACTTGAACCGGTGAGACCTAACGGCTATCCGAAATTGGATAAATCACTCCACAATCGAGAAGCTTTATAATCTCCTTTTTCACGACTTCCATCATCGGAGGGTTGAGCCGGCGTTGAGCCTCTCGAGTTGGTTTAGCCCCCTCCTCTAGAAATATGCGATGCATGCATGTTGTAGGGCTAATTCCCTTAATATCGGCCAATGTCCATCCAATGGCTGTTTTGTGCTCTTTCAACACCCGAATCAACTTTTCTTCCTCTAATGCCGTGAGTGATGAAGAGACAATGACGGGCAACGTCTCTTCATCTCCCAAGAATACATACTTTAAATGATCCGGCAACGGTTTAAGCTCAAGAACGGGGGCCTGAATCACAGAAGGTAACAACGTATTAGTGGAAACGGGAATCAGAATTGGGTTAGAAGGCTTACCACGATGTTGGGGCAATGATTCCAAGGCAGCCACAAGCTCGGCATGCTCCTCCTTAGGTACGGCCAGATTGGGCTTCATGCCAAGTCCTTGTGCAATCGTTGTTTCAAGGGGATCGTCTTCCAACATATCAAGATAATCCTGCGCCAATTCATCCAATATATCAATAGAAAAACAAGAATGATCATCTTTAGGAAATTTCATAGCTTCATAAATGTTAAAGTTAATAATCTCCCCATCAAATTCCATTGTCAACGTCCCTTTGAACACATCGATCTTGGTGCGTGCTGTTTTCATGAAAGGCCTCCCAAGTAGAATCGGCAATGGGGTGACATTTGGTGAATCCTCCATCTCTAAGACATAGAAATCCGCTGGAAATATCAAGTTATCCACCTGCACTAACACATCTTCCAAAACTCCTTTCGGATATGCATTAGAACGATCGGCTAATTGAATTATAACACCATCGTTTTTAAGTTCTCCTAAGTTCATGGATGCATATATTGAGTATGGCATGACGTTAATTGAAGCTCCTAGATCTAACATAGCATGTTCAAATTTAGTATTGCCTATAACGCATGGAATTGTAAAACTACCTGGATCTTTGCATTTAGGAAGTAGTTTTCTTTGCAAAACAGCGGAAACATTCTCACTTACCTGGACCACCTCTTTGTTCGAAATTCTCCTTCTTGTTGTGCATAGTTCCTTCAAAAACTTGGCGTACCTAGGTACTTGCTTAATTGCGTCAAGAAGAGGTATATTGACTTGCACTTTCCGAAACGTCTCCAAAATGTCTTTCTCGTTCTCCTCCTTCTTGGATTGCTTCAACCTGCCAGGAAAAGGCACGTTTAGTGGAAGAGAACTAGGAGAAATTGGAATTGAACTTACCTTGGCCGAATTATATGGATTGGAAGTGCAAGATGGCTGCGGCAAAGGTGGTTCCCTCCTTGCCGTGGGTGTTGCTTGTGTGCCACTCTTCATGACTTGTTTTGGATGCTTGGGGTTCGGTTCCAACTTGTTTGCCACTCCTCAATGTAATTGCTTTGGCGGTTTCGAATCCCCCTTTTGGATTTGCAACGGTTGAACTAGGGAGTCTTCCTTGGTCTCGAAACTGTCCCATAAACTCGGCAATTTGCCCCACTTGCTTCTCCAACTCGTCCACCTTCTTGTCCCTAGTCTGCATGCCCTGCGCCATAGAAGTTAGTAAATTAAAAATTTGATCATTATCAATAGAAGAACCTGATTTTTGGGCGGGTTGTGCTTGGGTTTGATTTGGTGCAAACGGCTTTTGATAGAAACCCGGGGGTTGTTGCCTAAACGTGCTTTGTTGTTGGCCTTGTTGGGGTTCTCGCCATTTGAAATTCGGATGATCACGCCAACCGGGATTGTAGGTGTTAGAAAAGGGATCATTCCTTTGTTGGTATTGTTGCCCAAAGCCCACGGCATTAAGGGTCTCCCACCCTCCATTCTCAATCAATTGTGGGCACTTGTCCGTAGGATGTCCTTGCATGGAACATATGCCACATGCACTTACATTTTGAACTTTTGGCCCTTCCAGAACCTGAGAAAGCAAAGTAGTAAGGTTAGCCATTTGATTTTGAAGTTCGGTTATGGCACTTACCTCATTCACTTGGTGTTGCCGTGGGGTGCCTCTTTGTCCAACACCTTCGTATTGTTGAGCGTTCAACGCTCGATTAGCAATCAAAGTCTTTGCTGCCGTGGGGGTCTTGTCCACCAAGGCTCCTCCTGCCGAAGCATCTAGCATTTGTCGTTCGATTGGTAGAAGTCCCTCGTAGAAGTATTGTAGAAGAAGCTCCTCCTTCATTTGATGTTGTGGACAAGAAGCAACAAGAGATTTAAAACGTTCATAATATGTAGGAAAAGACTCACCTTCTTCTTGTTGAATTCCACTTATCCTTTTTCGTAGGAGGATGACTCGAGAAGTTGGGAAAAACTTCTCCAAGAAAGCTCGCTTCATGCTCTCCCAAGATGTGACCGTTCCGGGAGCTAATTCATATAACCAATCTTTCGCCTTATCCATAAGAGAAAAGGGAAAGGCCTTCATCTTCAATATACTCCCGTCGACATTGATTGGAGTCATGCTTGAACACACCACCTCGAATTCTTTCAAGTGCTTGTTAGGATCCTCCATGGACAACCCATGGTACTTCGGAATATGGTGGAGCAAACTCGACTTTAACTCGAATTCCTCAGTCTTTCCTTGGGCAGCCGCCGGATATTGAATACATAGAGGTGTGGCATTGTCCAATCCCGAAGCTGAAAGCTCCTTGATTGTACGATTGTCTTGTGCCATGACTGTCTCAACTTCACCCACTTGAGCCGTGGGTTCCTCTTCCTCAATCTCAACTTCGGCTTCCGAATTTGAACTTGATTCACTAGGTTCTGGATTCTTCCTCTTTCGTCTCAACTCTCGTTCAAAATCGTCGTCAAAGTCCAAGATGTGTTCACAAACCGGATGAGAGCTCCGAGTCATAAACTAGTACCTAAAAACAAGAAACAAAAACAAAGTAAAAATCTGGACTCAATTAAAACAAATTGAAATAAAACAATCCAAGGGATTAGCAAGTTTGCTAATCCCCGGCAACGGCGCCAAAATTTGATGTGATAATTATGTTGACACTCAAATTAACCCTCTTTTTATCAATTGTAGCAAAATATGTAAGTAGGGATCGTTCTAAACCGGGGATTAGGAGGGATTGCAAAATCACTTGAAAACTGACTCAAATACGTAAAAACAAGTTTAAAACACTAAACTAAACTCAAAGAATGCAAAACTAAACTTTAAAACACCAAAACAAACCAAAAGACTCAAAACAGCCCAAAAACACTCAAAACTGCCTTAAAACCACAATCTGGGCAGTTTTGAACACTAGACTTAATCTTGGACGAAAATTGGTTTTATCTTGACCTAAGACACTTAAAAACATAAACTAAAGTGATTTCTAACTACTATGACTCAGCTAAGTAAATGGGGATTGATTTTTGACGAATTTAACTTTTAAAACAAAACCTTTAAGAACAAACTTTAATGAAAACGATTTTGATGAAATAGAATGGGGAAAGGCTAGTTAGAAGGTTCCTTCTCCACACATGAAACATATGCATACGACTCGATCTCCAATTACTCTTTCAACGAACCATGAATGACAATGCCCCAAATTAACTAGATTGACCAATTAACTCTCAAATTTCCCTAGATTCATTGAATTGAATGGGATACGCATTACAACCAAATTATTCTTATCAAGGACCCTAACTATGGAATACGCATGATAGAGACACATATCAAAGATCATTAAGTTCAATGGAAATCATAAGCATTGACGAGGCATTCATAACTATGGGATACGCATGTTACTCTTGCCTAGGATTTACTTAACACAATCGTGACTAGCGACTTTTACTACTTATGAATATAAGTTAATAACGATTAGGTGAAATTCCCTTATACTCTAGCATCAAATTCATGCATGCAAACTAAGTGTCGACCCTCAATCAACATACATAAACATGTTATCAATCAAATAGATAAGTAAACCACATTCGCGATTCATGAAATCATAATTGGAAGAAATCAAGTCATATAAAACATATGATCATGGCTTTGAATTCCCCTCTAACTATAAAGAAATTAGTTCCTCATGTTCGCAAATACACAAAGACAAATAAATTTAAACATTGACATAAAGATAGAAAACACCTAGAAACGCTCCACAATCCAAGCTCCTTGAATGGCATGTACGGCTCCAAGTTGTCTTCCTTCTTCTCCTTGCAAACTCACGGCACAAGAGGTATGAATGGTGAATGGTGTAGTGAAAATCTGGTAGAGGGTGGTGAGTGATATGTGCGGCAAGGCCTTGTATTTATAGGCTGAAAATCCCATCTCCTAGGTAGCAAAGGACAAGGTTTTAAAGGCCTAAATTGCATAGGATAATAACATCCAATCCTATAAGGAAAACAAGTCAAAAACCCAAAGGGATTGGGAGATAATGTGCAGCAGAAAGAGTGTGAAAAGATAAGGCTTCTAGACACCAAAAATCCCAAGGGAAATAGGAATTAGGTGCGGCAAGGATCTAGGGTTCTAGAAGGATAATGCAAGGCAGATTTTTAGGCTTCTAGAAAGGTTCTTAGGTGTCATCTTGATAGGATAAGATAAGGTCATCTAGAAATCCCATTTTAAGCATCCTAATCTAATTAGAAACCCTCCTAAGTGGCTGGAATGTGGATAGTTTAGGATAAGGATAAGATAGGATATGATAAGGTTTGATTGGATAAGATAAGCTAAGATAAGGTTATGGATGAGGTTTTGGATAATACTCCTTATCTTGAGCTGATTCTTTGGCTTTAATTCTTCTTCTTCATGTAGGAAACCTTGCTTGAGTAGGAAACTTCATATATCTAGGAATCCATCTTCAATTAGGACTCCTTTAGTGATTAGGAATCCCAATTCATTTAGGAATCCTTCATTCAAGTCATTTCCTTCTTCAACTAAGAAACTTTGTATCTTCAATTCTTCAACTTTGAAACGCCTTCCTAGCTTCACCAATTCCTCAAATTCGTCTATCCCTTGTGCTTCATGTGCATGAACTCCATTTTAGCCCAATTTTGCTCCAAAATGCTCCAAATTGCATCCTTATGCTCACTTTGTCTCTAAAACCTAAAAACACATGAAAATAGCTTAAAAGACTAACTTTAACTAAGAAAACACAACATAAATGCATAAGAACTAACTAACTAAGGCGCATAAATATGCTCCTATCAACAGGCCAGCTGCTCATCCTAGGAGAAACGCATATGCCGATAAAGTGCCGCTAACTAAGATAATTCGAATTAATGGCATCTTCGTCGAATTTAAGCACTTAGGGGCCACCAACAATTCCAAGAAAAAGAAAATCCAGTGGGCTCTACTAGTTTCACAGGTCTAGGCAGTCAACACCCAACTTGGACCCATGGTTGGCTTCATCGAGCAAGATGCCTAAGGCGCCAACTTTCCACACAACAACGCACTAGTGGTATCTGTCTAACTAGCCCACATTATAGTCGACAAAATGATGGTTGACAATGGAAGTACAGTCAACTTACTTTAGCTCTCAGTAATTCAAAAGATGGACCTGGAAAACACAATCATACGCCAAACGGAGGTACTCACTGGATTCAACGGACACTCCTCGATTGTCATCGGCAACATTACACTTAACGTGAGAACACCACTAGTTGTCTTAAAGCAGATGTTCACAATGGTAAGTGACCCGTCTCTTTATAATGGGATTCAAGGACGACCTTGGCTGAGAAAGCTGGACGCCATAACCTTTGTCAAGTATCAAAAAATCAGACCAGGCCACATCTCAAGGATGTACTATGCTAGGAGTCAGAGAAATCAAGTTTGACCAGGCCACGTCTCGACGATGTACTGTGCAATACTGAATGATTCAAAAAAGAAAACCTTTACCCTTGTAGAGGCTACCGAGGTCCAAATGGATGACGAAGCTACCAAATAACAATTATAGAAGATGGTGTCCAAATCAATGCGCCAGCGGACGAGGCATGATGGAAACCCAAAGAGAATGCCGAGCACATCATTCTTGATCCCTAACAGCCGAAGGAAACTGCTAGAATTGGCTCACATTCGAGCATGAAGGAAAAAGATGAAGCTACTTGTCACAAGCTCAAGGAAAACATGATGTCTTTGCATGGTCACCTTCCGACATACCCATTATCGACCCCAAGATAACTTGTCACAAGCTGGACGTCGACCCCGCTGCTAAACAGGTGATCCAAAAGAGAAGATATTTCATACCCGAATGAGTGGTGATCATCGAATAAGAAATCGACAAGCTATTGGAGGTCAGATTCCTTCAAGAGGTAAGACACTCAGCATAGTTTTCCAACGTCATGCTAGAATGAAGAAAGAGAAGGGCAAATTGAGGGTTTACGTAGACTACACCGACCTTAAAAAAGCATGCCCAAAGGATCCTTATCCAGTTCCCCGAATCGATCTACTCTGGCTATAACCAAATAACCAAATAACCAAATAGCCATGCACGACCCCGAGTTCGTGATCGAACGAGGCACCTACGGCTACAAGGCCTTGCCTTTTGGCCTCAAGAACACGGAAGCCACTTACCAACGAATGGTGAACATGATGTTTAATAAGCAAATTGGAGTAACCATGAAGGTCTACGTTAATGACATCATGGTAAAGGGTAACCAGCGATCAGACCACATCGACAACTTGAAGGAAACTTTCGACATCCTTAGAAAGTACAAGATGAAGCTCAATCCCCCCAAATGCACATTCGGAGTATCTTGAGGCAGATTCTTAGGGTACGCAATAACCCAACGAAAAATCGAAGCATATCCCAAGAAAATCCTAGCAATCCTAGAGATAAAATCTCAACTACCCTGAAAGAGATCCAAAGCTTGACCGGATGAGCAGCCGCGCTCAACCGCTTCCTCTCACGGTCCACCAATCGATGCAAGCCTTTTTTCAAAGCAATCAAGAGGGCACAATGAGACAAATGGGATGATGATTGCGAAAGAGCTTTCTAAGACCTAAAAAAGTGTCCTACATCACCTCCCTTACTATCAAATCCAGAAGCAGTGGATTACTTATACATTTACTTGGCAGCCTTGGAAGTAGCAATGAGCTCTACCCTCATACAAGAAAAACTGGGGGCCTAGCTGCCGGTATTATGCACTTCTAAAGCTCTTCTCGATGTCGAAACTAGATACCTGAAGATCGATAAATTAATTTTGGCACTAATAGTTGCGGCTCGGAAGCTCAGACCATATTTTCAAGCTTACATAGTCATCGTCATGTCTCAATATCCTCTATGATTAATCCTACATGGTTCAGACGATTCTCAACGAGTAATGAAATGGGCGTTGGAACTCAGCCAATACAACTTAGTTTACCGACCCCGAAGGCGATAAAAGCCCAACCCTTGGCAGACTTCATAGCAAAATTCACTCCTAGCCTAGACGACGTAAGAGAACGACCCAATGACGCCTCGAACGCAACATAGCAGCCCAGCGACGCCTGGTTTACCTGATGGAGATTTCTGGTATTTGCATGTCGACAGTGCATCCAACTATAAGGGCTCAGGAGCAGGCGTGGCCTTTATCACCCAAACGGTTAGATGTTCGAGCAGGCAATCACTTTAGGCTTCAAAACATTAAACGATGAAGCAGAGTATGATGCCGTACTAGCAGGCCTCCGAATGGCAAAAGACTTGGGGTTGAAAAAGCTTGTAATTCATTCTAATTCCCAACTAATCACCAGCCAGACTACTGGGGAGTACATGTCAATACATTCAATGATAGCGCAATACCTAGAGAAGGTACGAAAGCAACTTGAGGCGTTTCAAACTTACACCCTCACTCAAGTTCCGCAGGCAAACAACGCCCACCCGGAAGCGCTAGCCGGCTTAGGCTCCACCCTCAACCACCAACTCAAACACTCTATTCCGGTGGCATATCTAGACAAGCCAAGCATAATGGTGGAGCCAGCAGTCGAGGTGTCACAGGTTAGTACAACTCCAAACTGTCAAGATTCCATTATAGACTACATGGTCAATGGCACATTTCCCATGGAAAGATTGGAGTCTAGAAAGCTCCACATAAAGGCGGCACATTACTACATGTGGAACAACATTCTTATCTGAAGATCCTACACTTGACCATATATCCGCTGCCTAATGCCTCCCAATGACCTAAAGGTTCTAAGTTCAATCCACGAAGGCATTTGTGGAAATCACTCCGGAGGCTGATCCTTAGCACAAAAAGCTATTAACGTAAGCTACTACTAGTTTACCATGCATCAAGACACTAAAGAGTTAGTACAAAAGTACGACCATTGCCAATGCTAAAAGCCGGTACCAGCACTACTTGCCAGCAAACGACACCCGCAGACGAGTCATTGGTCATTCATGCAGTAGGTAATCGACTTGGTAGGGCCAATGTCGCCCGCTACTAGGGGCAGAAGTATGATGATCGTGGCAACTAACTACTTTACCAAATGGGTAGAAGCAGAACCCATAACAACCACAACTCAGACGGACATAGAGCGCTTCATATGGAGGAACATCATTTGTGGATTTGACATCCCTCAATCTATCATCACAGACAATGGCTTGCAATATGACATTAAGCAGCACATGTCCACCCCAAGGTATCCCAAAGACAATGGGAAGATTGATGCATCCAACAAGATGATTCTCGACTACCTCAAGAAATCCCTCTCCGACAAGAAGGGAAAATTGCCAGATGAACTTCCTAAATGTCTATGGGCGTATCGCACAACCAAATGACTAGCAATTGGTGAGACTCATTTCTTCTTAGCATTTGGTTCAGAAGCAATCATTCCCCCAATGTCATCGTGCCAAGTATTAGAACTCTACTGCCAAGCATCGAGCAGAACGGAAATGAGATGGCCATAAATTTAGATCGGGCAAAAGAGGAACGCGAGAAAGTCATCACCCGCATCGCAGCCTACTAGCAGCAACTCATCTCCTGCTACAACAAAAAGGCCAAGATCTGGCAGTTCTAGCCCGGAGATCTAGTCCTAAGAAAAGCCTTCATCACTGCCCGTGAAGAAGGCTTTTAAAAGATGGATCCCATTTAGGAAGGTCTGTACAAGATTAACAAAGTAGGCGGTAAGGGTAGTTACACCCTTGCCACCATAAACGACAAATAGATCGAAAAGTAGTGGAACACCTACAATCCGAGGAAGTACTATGCGTGACACATAGACCTGCTGAAGAGATCGAAAAGTAGTGGAACACCTACAATAAGGAACAAAACATTTCGATCTATGCGTGACACATAGATCGAAATGTTTTGTTCCTTATTTATTGATTATTATTCGGAAGAGATATTAATTCTGAATAATTTGATCGCATATGAATCAGGTTTAAGGGGTGGGGTTCGAAAGTTTCACACAGACCTGCTGAATATCTTGCTTTTACTATATGGTATAATGACACTAATTTATTTTAACAATAATGCTATTTAAACATTCTAATTATCATAACATTAATGATTTCCTTTCTATCTTGCAGTATCACGGTGGTACAAATTATGGCCGTAGCGCAGGAGGTCTATATATTACGACATCATATGATTATGACACACCATTGGATGAATAAGGTTAACATTACAAGAACCAAAACTTAGTTTAACTTTTAGTTGTATTTGTTCAGACAAATATAATGATTAATTGTATGAATGTTAAACTTAGTTTAACTTTTCGTTGTATTTGTTCAGACAAATATAATGATTATTGGTATGAATGTTTAAATAATAGGCAATTACAATCAACCCAAATGGGGTCATCTCAAAAAGCTTCACGAGGTTCTTAAATCAGTTGAGGAGGCTCTCACTTATGGCGTTAAAGAAAATTATCAATATCCAAACTTTGTTGATGTAAGTCGATCAATCGTTTTTGTGTCGATCGATGTTTTCCAAACTGGCAAACTATATTCTCATTGTATTTTATCTAATCTATTTTGCATTGCAACATACAGGTTCAATTATATAGCTACAACGGACAAGATGTATGCTTCATGGGTAATGCCCACGAATCATACGATGCCACCATTAGTTTTCGAAATAGGGAGTACTTCATACCTGCGTGGTCTGTCACCATTCTTCCTGATTGCGTTAAACCAGTTTACAACACTGCACACGTATGTTTCCCTACGTTATACTATGTTATGTCTTTAGATTATCAACTAATCATTATATATGTTAATATAATAATGATGAAACATGACTCACTAATTTGAATTATGTAATCTTTTGCAGGTTAATGTTCAAACCTCCATAATGGTGAAGGAGCACAACCCTGGATCTTTTGGACAGGAGGAGCCTTTAGTGTTGGATTGCCACTGGAAAAATGAGCATATTGAGAACTTTGAGAGAAGTGGTCCTCCTCGGGGAAGTATTTTGACTACTAACAAATTATTGGATCAGAAAGTTGTAACAAATGACACCAGTGATTACTTGTGGTGCCTCAGCAGGCACTAATTCTCACACCTTATATTTTATTCCTCATTCCTTTTGTTTTTTGTTTTTAATTTGCATGTTTTCATATGTACTTTTGATTTTGTTTTAGATTTAGTTTGTCATAAAAGTTTGATTTTAGTATGAGTAATGCTATTTTGACGCATACAGTTACTTGCACAAGCTCATGCGGTTTCAAATACAATACTATAGTCCGACTTTATTAGAGTATTATTTTTTTACGTCTAAATAACATGATTGTTTTAGTGCTCTACAATAATTCTAATGATACTTTATGTATCCTACTTGAATGGCAGGAACCCAATATGCTCAAAATGGACAGTACTCCTTCACCTATGAAATAAGGATCAACTTAAGGAAAGGGAAGAATTATTTGACTCTATGCAGTTCCACTGTTGGACTCGCAGTAAGCATGAAATTGATACTTCATGAAATCAAAAGAGAATTAATTAATAATCTGTCAAACCTTGTCATTCTTTTTTGATTTCTTATTGTTTTTTACCTTGATTAATTTATTTATTTTTACAGCATTCTGGTGCATACTTCGGTAACGTCCCCGTTGGGATTAAGGGTGTTCAAATTGTGAATGGTAGTGATGGTACGGTGACAAGAGATTTAAGCACAAACCAATGGGTGTACAAAGTTGGATTGCTAGGTGAAACCACAAAACTCTTTGATGTTTCTAGTCTCTCGGATGGTCATAGTTGGCGTACAGAATTGCTTTCAACTAGTGAACAGTTTATTTGGTACAAGGTACAATTCTCATACATCGATTTATCTCGGCCTTGAATTTTATCGTTCTCTCATCACATATCTGACGGTTTTCTTGTATTACATTATTTTTCGTTGCGTATTGTCTTTAATTAGACAAACTTCAAAACTCCACTCCTTCCGGACCTTGTTGTGGTGGATTTGAAGGGTATGGGCAAGGGCCATGCTTGGGTGAATGGCTACAGCATTGGAAGGTTTTGGTCAAGTTACAAGACAGAATGTGATGATACTTCGAGTTGTGACTACCGTGGAGCGTATGGGGCCGACAAGGGTGCAACTAATTGCGCAGAATCCACACAAAAACGGTAATCAAATCAATATTCATTAGAAAACTAGATATTCATCCTTAAATGAGAAGTTTAGAAAAGTCTTATACAAGATTAAAAATTTGATTTAGTCCCTAAACTCTATTTAGTGTCACCATATGCATTCACTGTCTTTTAAAAAAAAAAATTATGGTGTCCATGAATTAAATTATATGAAAAATATTGTAATTTTAATACACATTTGAATTCAAATGAATTAGCTCTTATTTGTTGACATTTTGCATCACCAATTTCCAGTAAGTATCTTATATAATCTTATATAAGAAAATATTTTGGTAAAGACATTTTGTTACACTAATGTTTTTGCACATTTTCTTATGTGCCACAAATTTATTACACTATTTAGGTACATACATTTTTCGATACACTAGTTTAGTATAATATGTTTAGATATGAACATTTCAATATACTAGTTTAGTATAATATATTTAGCTATGAACATTTAGGTACATTAGTTTAGTATAACTGTTTAGGTACAGACTTTTCGGTACACTTATGTTTTTGCATATTTTCTTATGTGTCAATTCATTATAATATATTTAGGTATAGACATTTTAGTACACTAGTTCAGTAAAATATATTATAGTACGGATGTTTAGATACACTAATTAGATGAGTTAAACAAAATTAATGAATTAAAATGTGTATATTAATAAATTTAAAATTTAAGTGGAGACCTTAAATAAACTATACATAAATATTAAAACAAAAGCATTATAAATTTGAATTAGGTAAACTAAAAAGGACTAAACCAATATGTAATCTACCATTATGTTTATATTGAATTTTAATCTTCTTGAAGGATTAAAGCTCATAAATCCCTTATATTTATTAACTTATGTTTATTAATAACTATTAAAATGCACGTGAAGACTTGAACTTGAGACATCTTTTAATATTTTATTTTCATCTTTGATTGAAAATATTAGGTACCATATTCCACGACAATATCTCTACGACGAGGAGAATTATGGGTGGGCAAACGGGTAGAGGAACCGCGGGTCGGGGCAGGTAATGTAGGTTTAGGGCGGGTATGGGCTGGTTCCAAATGTTTTAGAAAATAAACGGGGCGGGCCGGGCCAGGCCCATGTCATTTATGGGGCGGGCCGGTTCCTAAACCCTAGAAAAACAGGGCCCCAGACCGACCCATTTCTAATTATAATCAACCGGTCGAGATTGAATGATAACTTATCATTCAATCTGAACCGTTAGTTTGTACCCTAGTCTCACTCACTCATTACCTCAACTCCCTCGACGCCGCGACCAACACAACCCATCTAGCCATCCTCCGACCTCAACGACATCCCAATTCCCAGGACCCAGAAAACCCCCAGGTCCCACAACCTCGATTCTCTCCTCTTCGACAACACCACCGCCGTTGTGACCACCATCACCCCTCATCATTGATGTCGAGGACACTGTGCGACCAGCTTAGATTCTTTTACTTACCCGGCTACCGGTAAGTCTACTTCTTCAAAAATTGAACTGCTGCTAGCCTATGTGGATCTGTTAGGTTAGGATTGTGGATTTGTTAGGATGGTATTGAACTGCTACTAGTCTATGGGTGAAGGAATTGTGGATCTATTAGGATGGGAGTGGGATTTGGGATTTGAGATTTAGGGTTTGTGTTGGGATGTGTTTGGTTATTGATGATGAAACCCTAGAAACGAAAAGCTAGGTCAGCTGGTTGCGATTGGGATTGGGATTTCAATCTAAGTAGGCAATTTTGAATTTAATTGATCAATAACTGGGTTTTCAGATTTGGGTTTTTTTCTTCTTCTTGTTTTTGTTAAGGTTTCACGTATACTTATTCTGCTAGGTTCAACATTTCATGCTTTCTGTCACTCGAATGTTCTTACAATTCTAAAACAAATTCAGATGAGTAAAAGAAGCCACAATCAGAAAGACTTAAATCAGTCATAGTAGATTTCTTTTCTTAACCAAAATGATATAATTCTAGAGACAATAATAGCACAAATAAATAGCACATCATCTTGAAATATAACAATGGATATTTGATTAATATAGTGAACTATCTTGTGATACATACGAACTACGAAGCATAGATAAGGATATTGTTACGGTGTGATACAAATTAATGTTAGTGCGTAATGTTTTAGTGTGATCCACTTAAAGGTCTAATTAGTTATGCATATATAGCAACTATTTGATAAGTTTGGCATATAAATAACCATATCCACTGGAGTTATGCACTAAATAAGACCACAGATGTGGCACATTCATGTACTAATCATAATGTACAATTGTCAATGTGGAGACTCCTAAATTGTTTGTTTCATGTTTATACTATCCAAGCCTTCATGAACTACGATCTTGTTTCTAAAAGACTTCAAACTCAAAAGTTGAAGAATAAAACAATAAGAAAGAGGTTGCAGTATGTTGCATACTTGCTTCTTAACTGTATTTAAGCTTGCCTCAATTGTATCACTTTTTTTTCAGGGCACGAGTGCTCCTTAACAGCTCAGTACAAAGATATCATATCTCAAGTGCTGGACACATATCCACTGATGATTCGTCACTTATAACAGCTTGGTACAAAGTTTCACTGCCCCTACCTGTAACATACTTATAGCTTGTAGTTGTACTTATACCCGTTGATATTTATGAACTTTTGTTTAATAATATATTTGTACTTACAACTCAATACAAGTTGCTACTAGGTTATGTTTGATGCATTTGAAATGCTATTCGTTTATCTTGAAGAGTGGTTAGTAGGTCAATTCCTTTATTCTATTGTTGGATATATATATATATATATATATATATATATATATATATATATATATATGTGTGTGTGTGTGTGTGTGTGTGTGTGTGTGTGTGTGTGTGTGTGTGTGTGCAGTTTTGAATCTGTACAGTTTTGTGTAGTTTTTGCTTCTTCTATGTTGTGCATTTATGTGTGTTGTGCATTTATGTGTTGTGTGCTGAGCTTAGCTATGTCTGTTTTGATTACTATATGGTGGGAAAACAGTGAACGTGCTTCTTCTTTGTTTTGATTATTAATTGGTGTGCATATTTCGAAATATCTTTATTTGATTAATGAATATACTTTCATTATTTAATTTTTACATATTTTTACATAATGTCTCAATCTCAAAGCCAAAGTACCCCTAGTACTAATGTAGCATCAACTACGGCTACATCACCATCACCATGTCCTCCACAACCACCAACACAAGCACAAGCCACACAGTCAAAATCAACAATGCCTCCCCCAAAACCCTCATCCTCCAAAAAAAGAAAAGCACCACCTATTCCAAAGACAAAACAACCAACTATATTAGCTACGATAGAGAGATCTTCTTCTAAGAGATCTTGGGTTTGGGATCATGTCACTAAGTGTATCATCTCAGAAATACAAGAAGTAGAAAATGATGGAAAGAAAGATGGCGGATGTACAAGTATTGAAGGCTAAGTGTAACCATTGTAAATCCCTTTTTGCATGTGATACTAGTGGGGGTGGAACTAGTACTTACATTAAACATATCAATAAACATTGCAAGTCATATAAACCAATTGATGAGTTGCAAAAGGTTCTAGGCAGTTCTGGACCTTCTGGGGACGTTAAAAACATGGTTGTTGCTAAAGGGTGGAGCCAAGAAGAGGCAGTGGAAGGTATTGTTAAGTATATTGTGATCGACAAGGTAGCTTTTAGTTATATGGAGAGTGAGGGGTTTAGGCGGATGATGTGGAAAGTTTAGCCTAAATTGCATGTTCCATCTCGGAGAACTATTGTGAAGAATTTATTCACTATGTATGATACCATGAAAGATCAGTTAAAAGGGGAGTTACACAAGCATAGAGTGAGCTTGACTACTGATACATGTACAAGTGTGCAAAATTTGAACTACATGGTGCTAACTGCTAATTTTGTGGATGATGAATGGAATATGCACAAAAGGATTCTAAACTTTTGTTTGATTTCAAGTCATGAAGGCAAAGAAATAGGGAAGTTGATTGAGCAATGTTTGGTTGAGTGGGAGATTGAAAATGTGATGTGTATTTCAGTTGACAATGCATCAGCTAATAAGGTGGCAATTGAGTATGTTGTTCGTAAAATGCAGAAATGGCCTAATACTAAAATGATTATGAATGGAAAGTTTATGCATGTGAGGTGCTTAGCTCATATTATCAAGTTAGTAGTGAAAGATGGGTTGAAAAGATTGGATACGAGTGTGGATGCTCTTAGAAATGCCATGTAGTTTTTGAGATCAAGTCCCCGAAGGTTTAGTTATTTCAAGAAATGTTTGGAGAATGAGAAGTTGGATAGTAAGGGTCTAGTTGTTATGGATTTGCCTACTAGGTGGAATAGCACATACATGATGCTAGAATCTTGCTTGAAGTTTAAAAAAGCATTTGAAGGGATGTACGAAGATGATGAAGCCAATATATACTCCACCTATTTCAGGGAAAAGGTGCTTAATGATGAAGGAGAATAAGTGGCGAGTAAAGGGAGGGTTGGACCACCTAAGGAGGAAGATTGGGATGGTGCATAAGTGTTTATGAAAATTTTGAAGGCCTTCTATTTTGTAACTTTGAAAGTTAGTGCAAGTAAGTATCCCACATCTAATATAGCTAGCTGTTCATGATGTCATTACTGTGGAGAACGAGATTGAAAAGCTTTTTTTGTCTGAATATATGCAAACTGGAAGAACTGTAGAGTTGGTGCTACGTGATATGGCAATGAACATGAGAGCCAAATATCGAAAGTATTTTGGTTCAATTGAGTCCCTTAATCAAATATTTGTAGTTGCCCTTGTCTTAGACCCAAGGTTCAAATTAAGGCACTACATGCACTTGTGTAGAAAGCAATTACAGCTTCCTGAGGAAGAGATTGAATAGAAAAGTAATGAAGTGAAGACATTGTTGAAGGCGATGTGTGATGAATATGCTCACCAAGCGTTCGGTTCACAAACACAATAAAAGGGTAGAGAAGATTTAGTTGTTGACACTTCTTGTTCAAGGGTAAAACAATCATCTTCTAGTGTGGCAACGAAAAATCCAATGATATTTAGTCAAATGATGCATGATTGGGAGAAGGAACTAGAAGACACCGAGGATATTGAGCTTGCACATGAGGTTGATAGGTATCTCCTTGACACTTTAGAGAAAGCACCACATGGTTCACCATTTGACATTTTGAAATGGTGGAAGTTGAAAGGGAGGAGCACATATCCCATACTTGCTTTGATAGCCAAAGATGTGTTGTCAATTCAAGTGTCAACAGTTGCCAGTAATTGACCCATTTAAATCATCTCTCCTTCCTCAAACAGTGGAGTCATTGATATGCCTCCAAAACTGGTTAAGAAGTGAACCAATTAGCAACATTGAGTATGAAGCAAGTCCGACAGAGGTTGAATTTTATCAAGAGTGTGAAGAAAGTAATTATTTTGTTTTGTATAGTTTGGTTTATAACTTTATATTAATTGGTTTACAATTAACGTGATTTTGTTCTTTGTTGTAGAATATAAAAGAAAAAGAGCAGCAGCAAATACTATATCTACAACTATAACTACAAGTTCAACAATCTCACCAAGTGTTCCTGAAATTGAAGCTCCTCAAACAACTCGAACGAATAAAGGAAAAGGAATTGCGGTAATATTTAAGAGAAAATTAGGTTCACATCCTTCTTTTTGTTACTCCATTGATTAAAATCCTATTCATTTTGAATTTTTGATCAAGGTCCTTGGTATTAATAACATCATTAATTATTTGAATAATAAAATATTTTTATTTTTAAATATATTCCTTTAGTGTTAAAAATGTTACAATTAGTATATTTATATTTATGGCTAAATGTTTTATCATATATTTTTATTTTTAGTTTGTACCTATTTTTAATTTGCAAATATTTTTTAATTTGTACCAATTTTCTTTACATTTTTAATTGTCCCATATATATATATATATATATATATATATATATATATATATATATATTTTTTTTTTTTTTTTTTTTTTTTTTTTTTTTTTTGCACCCATATTTTTTAAAGTTTTATTTGTGTTTGTATCCATGTGTATACCGTCACGTGACATTGTATATTTAATGAATGATAAAAAATTATATATGGTATATTTATGTTTTATGCCTAAACTTTGTATCATATATTTATATTTTTAGTTTGTACCCACTTTTTGTCACAGCCCGTCCCGGGATTCTATATATCGAGGACGTGAAATGACAGAATTACCCTTGACGGGTATTAAGGTATGTGTGTGTGTGGCATATTATCGGACTAAATACATTCCTAAACTTTTGGAGAAAATAATTTAAGTGGATTAAATTTGGATTGTATTTTTGTGGTTAGGGAGTTAGAAAATGAAATGGATGGTGATGGTTTGAGGTGGACCACACAACACACACACACGGGACGACCCTCTCCCTTTCCCCCGTGCTCTCTCTCTCCTCTCCGTTTCAGTCTCACTCTTTCCCTCTCGAAACCGTACGGACGAGGCCAATACCCTCGAACTTTCACGGATCGACGCCAAAAAGGTATGGTTCTTCATCCTTTCGACCTCCTGAGTCGTTTGGTACAAGTTTTAGAACGTGAAACCTTCGAAATCATGTGAAACCTGAACCCCAGTTTTATGTCATTGTTCATGCAATCGTGATATGTTGATTTTCAAGGAATTCTAAGTTTATAGTGAGCTTAGTGAGGTCCCAAGAAAGCTCGGAGTGCTTCGTTTGAAGGTTTTGGACGTCAGGATCATTGGGTTCGAAATTGGCCGGTTTTCTTGGAATTTCTCTGGTGAGATTTTGTAGTTTTTAGATCCTCAAAGTAGTGTAACGTGAAACTACATGCTTAGGGCTTCATTTTGATATAAAATACGAAGAAAATGGTTGAGAAATGACGGAGAACAAGGAGATTGAAAAATCTCCAGTTTTCCGGCCACCGGAAAAACCAGTCCGGTGAGCCCGAGGTAGGAGACGCGCGTGGGGGCGCGTGCAACCTTAGAAATTTTTTCTAAAAATTTCTCGACGTCCGTGACGTCGAGTAGGTCGATGTGGTATATTCATATACCCAATTTGAGCATCGTATGAGAAGTTATTACGAATTGTCAGTTATGTGCTTTAATTAACGTTTTTATAGTTGTTTCGCATATAGGTGACACCTATCCCGAGGACGAGCGCATCCAGGGACGTCACGGGGGTTACGACCCATCGACTTACCAGTGAGTGGGCAATTTTGTTTTCCGTATATACCTATATACTATTGATTTTTCCCTGAAATTGAATTTATATGAAAGTATGTTTTAAATGCCATGCATGCATATTGTGAATTGTATGAATTGATATTGATGCATATATATATATATATATATATATATATATATATATATATGTGTGTGTGTGTGTGTGTGTGTGTGTGTGTGTGTGTGTGTGTGTGTGTGTGTGAATTGGTGCTATGGACGCACATGTGAGTATCAGGTGAGTTTTATGTTATTCATGTGAATCATTAATGATGTGAATTGTGTTGAGAGCTCATAACCTGCACCCCTAGTGTTAGTGCTTATATTATTCACCGCACCGCACGCTCACCTTGGATCCAAGTAGGTGCATGTCGTACAGACCATGTGAGGGTTCCGACATGCTAGTCGTATAGATCACTAGAGGTGGTTCCGACTAGTAGGTGACCTTAGATTATGCGCGCAGATGATTGATGAGAGAAGCACTAGAGCGTATTCTTACACCTTTCTTATCGTACAGACTACTTTAGGTAGTTCCGATTTATGTGCAGAGTAGTGCCGTACAGGTCACCGTGGTGACTCCGGCTAGGTTGGATATTGAGCTATGGAATTAACCGTACAGAACCAACTGCTGGGTCTCCGGTTGATTCATTATGTCACCTGTTATTTTGATGCATCCATGTTCTGTTATTGACATTTATGGCATGGTATATTTCTGGATTTGTGATAAATTGATGATTTGAGACATATGAGGATTTATATACTATTATGTTATTTTCTGGGAAAGTATACAGGTTTTACAGTGAGGGGTTAGAAATGTTTTAAATGAAATGTTTTGGAAAACTTTGGTTTTACTGACCCACTCAATTTTGTTTTGTGCCCCTCCAGGTTCTAGTTAGCAGCGTTGGTGGCCCACGAGGATCCCCACAGTGTACTGACAGACTACATAAATGTAGGACTCACCTGCGGGTGTTGTAACTTAGTTATGGTCCTACTTGACTGCACCTAGTATCTATGCTCTGAATTTGTGTGTTTTACTATTAAACTCACTCTAACATGCTAGTTGGATATTATTGCTAGTAGTTGGTTTTAATTCCTTCATATTTCTCGTATCCTTTGCTTCTGCATCGCACTTTTGGTTACGTCACGCTCACGTGACGGCCAGCACGCCTTGATTCTAGGATCGGGGTGTGTCACTTTTAATTTGCAACATTTTTTTTTTAATCTGTAGTATTTTCTTTTTAGTTTTATTTTGTACCCATATATTAATTTCTTTTAGCGCCTATATTTTTAAAAATTCATATGTACTCATAATTTTTAATCTTTAATATGTAGCCTAATTTATTTATAATGTACCAATTCTTCTTTATTAATGTATCACTTTGTTATATGTGAAATGTACCAATTTTTTTAACACTATGGATACATTCTTTTACCATTTATTATTTCTTATTTTTACATAGTTTTTATCCATTTATTCAATCGAAATATTTGAGTTTTTTTATTATAACCGTTTCTAATAGTATTATAATGAGGGATTTTAAATTTATAGGATTATAAATCTCATAAATTATCAAACAATTAATGTCAAAACTATAAAAATATAAATATTAATAGTAATATAATGAGGTGTACAAAGTCAAGAGACTTTGATCAAACATTGAATACTATTAAGATTTTAATCAATGAATGTTAAGGATTAGGGACCGCATCCAAAGTATCCCATATTTTAAACTCAAATGAATAAACTTTAAATTTCAATGATTCAATGAGGATAATATGATGTTGGACGTTAAAATGTCATGTTTATATTCTATTTTTCCTTACAAATTCAATGAGGAATGTTGTTGGAACGTGGATGTTGGATGTGGTTTGATTTTTGTTAATCTATGAATTTAGAGTCTTGGACGATGTGTTGTTATTTTAGATGATGTCATGTAATATTGTTATTTTGGACTCTCGAAATTTGGATATGTTGTTATTTTGGACGCTGGTAGTGTCGTGGTAGAATCATAGAATTCTTGCAATTGTTGCAATATGTGCAATTGTTGCAATCTGTGGTTTGCAGTATGTGTAAATTGCAATAATCTCCTATAACCAACATAATCTACAATAGTGATCTTCCTTTTACCAAAAGCCAACTTTATCCACAAGAATTGTTAAAGTTGAACATGTGCAGTTGTGCACCAGATGATGGTTGCAATATATTATATATAGCTAATAGCTTTAAATTTTTGTAGGATAAATATTGGTCTCCTCAAGATTTCAAGAGGCTATTATTGAACGATGTTTGAATCTGTGCCGGTGTAATGGTTGGAATGTAATGTTTGAAACTGAATTTGTGTTGTTGTAATTGTTTTTTCCCAAACAAAAAAAAAAAAGGGAACCGTGGACCCAGGCTGGGTTCGGTTCAATTCCTGTAATGAAATATGATGTACCCGGCCCATTTTGTTTAAGCTTTGGTTCCTTCAAAATTAGGCCCAGCCCTAAGGAGAATACTTTGGTTTTGTTTGAGGAAATTGGTGGTAATCCTTACAGTATTACAATCCAGACTGTTATTGTTGGAAAAATCTGTACGGATGCTTCTAAAGTTAGTGTCTTGGAATTATCATGCCAGGGAGGTCGTATCATAAATGAGATTAAGTTTGTTAGTTTTGGTATGCCATAAGGTTCTTGTGGAGCTTATGCGAGTCAACCACTGCTTTCTCATACATCCAGCGGCAATGTCTCTATAAAGATCGATGTTCGATCAATGTCAATGAAACCACTCTCGGAATTACTAATTGTTACCAAGCAGCATTTGATTCTCAAGTGCAATTCATAGGAAATCAATTGGCAGTCGAAATGGAATGTGCACATCCAAATTTCTAAAGGGTAGCATGTAAAGCACTTGATCGTGGTTGCATGAGAGAATCAATGATGTGATTCAAAAACATTTAAACGATGCAATGCTTGTTAAAGTACTGCAATGACTGCCACATTATTAATACTACCATCTTATAGTTTAAACCATATTAATCTTTCTCACTTTCTTAGTTTATAAAATCAGTAACAATAGAACCGTCTATCTTTCGATAAAATTATGGGTAAATTACAATTTATCCATTTAGGTTTTTGTGTAACTACGACTTCATACAATATCTTTAAAACATTTCAATCTCATACATTTACTTAGCATTCATCCCTCACAGCCCCCGCCTATAAACACCATCTTTACCTACTATCAATATCGATGACACGTGACTCTTTCTCCCTCCCTGCCTCTCCTTCAACTTCTAAGACCTAGCTACAATACCCAAATCAATTGAAATTGAATACTAAAATCCCGAATTAGTCCCAACTAGAAAGTTCAGCCCGCGTGTTGCCGCGAGATTAAAAATTGTAACAAAGATTATGTTTCGAACATGTAAAGATTATGCTATAGTAGATTAATATTGTTTACATTGTAAATGTTAGAAAGTTTTTACGTATGAAAGATTTAATTTATACAGCAAACACATAAATTGTATATAAGTTTTATTGGTTTATATAGAACGACAATATATGATAAAAGTTGTTTATTGCAATGCTAAATTTTTTTCTCCAGTACTGTTGATTGTTGAGGAAGCACCCTAAGCAAGGAAAGAAAAATATTGAAACAAATGAAATAAATTTATATGACAATGGAATTATACTATAAAGAAAATAAGGATAAGGTATAGTTACCTTTCTCAGCAATTTTATATCTTCTCATGAAACCTTTGTGCGTTTGCCTCACTGATTTGTTTTGTCTCACTATTTTAAATGTATAACAAAGATCCAAAAAGATAAATGTATATTAGATAAAAGCTGGATGAAACATAGGAGAAAATATTGTTTGGTAAGGTGTAAACAAAAAGTTATATACCTATCGATCAATTGGAGTGGGAAAAGTTGTATAGCTACAGTTGTAATATAAGTATTCTATATCACTGTGCATCATTCATTTGTTACTTTCTTTTGGTTTAAACCTTATTGATGAAAAAAACCGGAGGGGTCTTGGAACAACGTAAATCCGACCGTGAATCTACAAGAAAGTAAAGAACACAAGATGTATCGTGGTTCACCCCCATGTTTGGGCTACGTCCACATTGATGTTGATATTGTTTCACTCTGAATGGTGAATATACAAGAAAGCTAGAGGCAGTGTGCTCTCTCGCCTATTTTTTGTGGCCTAAGCCTTGCCCTCAATCTTGGCCTAAAACTTGGCCTCTCCTAATAAGGAGAGTGAGGAGTCATTTTATAGAATAAGGGCTCCTTACTTATTACATATTTTCCCCTTAATTTATTACATAATTACACTTGAGTCCCCCGAGTATTTATACGAGGTCTAAATGCGGAGGACCTAAGTATGGTACAAACAGTAGTCCCCCAAGTCTTCAGTCAAGAGAGTCTTTTGGCTGGAGACTTGAAATTCAGTCCATGTGTGGGTTGAAGTTACTAGATGTCGTCTAGAACTGATACTCAATATGAGGCGGTGCTCAATCTGAAATGATGCTTAACTAGAAGTAGCACATGTTGCGAGGCTGCTCGGTTTGTGGCTTATGTTGCCTTGGTTGGCTCAACTTGTGGCGTTGAAAGTGAGGGGGTCCCTTTTATAGAATAAGGGCTTGCTCCTCAATACATGAAAGATGGGCTAAAGTTGATGCTCGTGGTGATGCGGTTGCTCAGCAGACGGCGATGCTCTCTAATAATTGTGAGGGAGTCCCTTTTATAGAGTAAGGGCTCGCTCCTCAATTCATAAGTGATGGGTTAGGAGTGATGCTCGCGGCGAGACGGTTGCTCAGCAGGCAGCGATGCTCTCTAATAATGGTGAGGGAGTCCCTTTTATAAAATAAGGGTTCGCTCCTCAATACATGAATGATGGGTGCTCTCTAATGAAGGTGAGGGAGTCATTTTTATAGAATAAGGGTTCGCTCCTCAGTAGATAAATAATGGGCTAAGTCCTCCAATTATTTTTCATGAGGCTTAGTTGCGGAAGCCCAATATATGGTACATAGTGTAGTCCCCTCAGTCTTCCGTCAATAGAGTCTATTGGCTGGAGACTTCAAATTGAATCCATGTATGGGCCGAAGTGGCAGTTGTTCGGATGTGGTCTTTGTATACCCTACACTGAAGCTTTGTAGGTGAAGCTTTTGTAAATGAAGCTTTTGAAGCTGGAGTTCTCGAAGCTGGAGCTCTGTAAATGAAGCTTTCGAAGCTGATTGACATGAGTGATGCTCGTGAATGTTGACATGAGTGATACTCATGAATGTTGACATGAGTGATGGTCATGAATGTTTATGTATGATTGACATGAGTGATGCTCATGAATGTTTATGTATGATTGACATGAGTGATGCTCATGTATAATTTTGGAGTACTGGACGTAATTTTGATCACTTGGTTGGTGATAATAACGGCAGGCTGCCAAATATTTTTGGAGTACTGGACGTACTTTTGATCACCTGGTTGGTGATAATAGCGGCAGGCTGCCGAATAATTTTGGAGTACTAGACGTACTTTTGATCACTTGGTTGGTACTATTTTAAGCTTATGGGCCTTCGCCCTCCACATAACATTCCAGCCCATTATTTTGGGCCCACTATTTTTTTTTTTTTTTGGCATGCTGCCTTCTTTCTTTATTTATGATTACCCTCTGTTGGGGTTATACAGATATCTCCAAAAGATAAGAAAAGTAAATCACATCATTCAAAACAAAGGTTTCGACACAAAAGCTTCGATAGTTGTATATCGTTGGTGCGTACTGCACCTACTGCGTACTGGGTTGTTTCAGATCTTTTTCCATGTGCGTACTGCGCCTATTGAATGTTTTACCTTTTCCTTTCTCTTTATTTTTCTTTCTTTTGGTAGATGATAGACAAGGGAATAATGCCATTTCCTTGTTTTTGCAGAGGCAGATCAGGAGAGATAAGGATGAGATATTCTTCTTTCCTTCTTTTTCCTTTTTTTTTTCTACTTTTGCTTTTGTTTTCTCAGAAAATGGGAACATGCATAATGAAAGTGTGGGCATCTTCTTTGTTGTTTTTCCTCTTCCGCTTGTTGGTTGTAAAGGTCAGTTGGCAGATGGCAAACAAGAGGAATAATAATAGGATTGTTATTGAGAAAGCTTATCTTCTTCCTCTCTACTGTCGGTCTGGTCTTCTTGTTCCAGTCCACAACCTTTTCAGTTCCGGAGCAGTCATCTCTGTGTTTTATCTCCAATATAGATGCACCTCCTTCTCTTCTTAATTTGTGGGAGAGGCAAGCAGTAGTTGTGGTTCCAGCATGTCGACCATGCTACCTCCAACGAAACTGTTACAGCTGTCATGAACACTTTTTGCTTCTTGTAGAGCCTTAGCCTCACCGCATGCCTGCATTAACTGTAAATAGAGATGCAAATCCACATGAACATGCTGTTTCTCTAGCAATCCCAAGATTTGTACAACCTCTTTAACATTCCCCTCCTTGCAAAAATGATCCAACTCTTCAAGACTAGAACTAGATGGGCTATTTTCCAAAGCCTCAATCAATTGCCCCTCAAATTTTGACTCACTTCCCATATGAGAATCCATTCTCGTATTTTGAAAAGCATCTGAATTTGTCTGACATTGTCCAACGCGAGGGCTTTGTTGGTATTGCCCAATACTAGGGTGTTGCTGGTATTGCGCATAACTAGGCCGTTATGGAATCATCAGCATGAATGGTACTAATGAGCTGTAGAGAAACCCATTGGCCGACCAACTCATACACGTCATTGAGAATCGAAGCGTTGAGATCGTTGAAGTCCAAAACATTCTTCTTCATCAACACCACAGTCTCATTGATCTTTCCATGATTCCCATTTTGTTGTTGGCCTGTGAGCTTCTCAATTATATTCTGCAGTATTTTGGTCTTCTGTTTGGGGTTGTACTCACAAAATCGATAAGGTTTGAATCTCTAGCGTCGACACCCCGCGTAGGGTCGCCGGAATTGATATCAGCTCCTATAACTTGACTCAGTTGGAGATGATGATGTCTCCGGAGCTGGAAGTACCAGAGAGAAAGAGAGAGAGAGGAGAAAGAAAGTTGATGATGTCTCCGGAGCTGGGCGAAGTTTGGCAGGGAATCATCGTAGCTGAGTATCATCTTGAGGTCGCTGTCGTCGTCCACGGTGAACCCAGCACGCATGTCGGAGGCCATGGAGTCTGCCACGTGACGCATGAGGGGCAGAAGAGTGGCACTATCGTTGTGTGACTTGGTCAACAGTGAAGTAAGGGAAACAATGACAGATCAGACGGCCATCCTGAAGCGAGGCATGGTCACAGTAGGTGATCAGCGTCGGAGGTAGAAAGATCCAATGGCTGGGGACGTGGTAGCAGCTGACATTGTGTTGTACGGTGAGATCTATGAAAAGGAAAGAAGTGGGAATATAGCGTTGTGAAGGGTTTGGGTGTCTGGGCTGCTTGGAGAATTTAGCCACACAGAGAGGGGTTTTGATTTCTTAGGTTGTGCCGATTCAAGGTGGTGAGATGAAAAAAATGAAAGAGAACCGACATAGCTTTTCGTGTCGTTTCCCACAGACGGCGCCAAATGTTGATGCACAAAACCAGAGGGGTCTTGGAACAACGTAAATCCGACTGTGAATCTGCAAGAAAGTAAAGAACACAAGATGTATCGTGGTTCACCCTAATGTTTGGGCTACGTTCACACTGATGTTGATATTATTTCACTTTGAATGGTGAATATACAAAAAGGCTAGAGGCAGTGTGCTCTCTAGCCTATTTTCTGTGGCCTAAGCCTTGCCCTCATTCCTGGCCTAAAACTTGGCCTCTCCTAATGAGGAGAGTGACGAGTCCTTTTATAGAATATGGACTCCTTACTTATTACATATTTGCCCCTTCATTTATTACATAATTACACTTGAGTCCCCCGAGTATTTATACAAGTTCTAAATACGGAGGCCCTAAGTATGGTACAAACAAACCTAAACCAAGGAAACAAATAAATATTAAATGCGGGGGGATCATCATCTGTCTTGGCAACTTAAACCATACCGTTTTTATACTAAATTGAATGAAAAAAATAAATGACAACATTGAACATATGATAGAAATTCAATTAGCAGAGTAGAGGCAGTGATAGTATGACTTTATATATTAAGTGTACTCACAGATAAATAATGATATTGGTACTATGTATAAGTTGATCACACAAACTATTCAAAGGGTATAGAGTAATGATCAAACGCTAAGTTCACAACAAAGTAGCCAAAGGAAAATAATAATGAGATATTTAGATAAGAAAAATTATGGAAAACTGAGATAAAAAAGTTACACGCAATTGAGTGAGCTAAAATTGAGTTGATAATAAATTTGAACTAGGCAAAAAAGTTTAAAAATAATACAATTTATTTTATGTTTTTTTAGTGAAAGTACCTCATTGGATGCCTTTATTGGTTGGAACGTCTAGTTATTTTGGTAGGAATTTTATATCTTTATTTCCTTCTCAGCAATTTTTTTTTTTCCACAAGGTATCGTGATGTCTTTCTATGGGGATCAGAGTGAATGGAAAGGAAAAAGCAAAGGATTATGTGCATGGACATTGTCTTGCCTAAAGGTGACATTTATTCTGTAATGAAGTGTGACAAGAAAATCAAGTAAAGTTCTTGATCACAGATAATTATGAACTCACAATTGAAAGAATCATGTTATCTGCAGGTTTTAACATGTTGAATTTGGTGAATATTGAAAAGTTGAATGGTAACAACTTCAATACATGGAAGCATCAAATTGAGATGAACTTGGGAATGTTAGAGTTCACTGTGGCATTTAAGATCCCATCAACCTACTGTACTAACTGATTCAAGCACTGCACAACATAAGGAGACTTTTGCAAGATGGGAGAAAGCTAATCAAATGTCTCTCCTCATTATGCAAAATGCTATGGAAGAGCATATTCGTGGTGGCATACCTAGCTGTGACTTAGCCAAGGATTACACGGCTAGGATTGAGGAGAAATTCAAAAGGTCTGACAAAGCTGAGATAGGTGCATATCTCACTGCACTGATTAACACCAAGCATGATAGGGTGAGTAGTGTTCGTGAACATCTGCTCAAATTGGTGAACATCTCCAACAAGCTGAATGCATTGGAGATTGGAATAACAAATCAGTTTCTGGTGCACATGGCCTTATACTCCTTATCTGGTGATTATGATTAGATTAAGGTGAATTACAATGCACAAAAAGAGACTTGGACAACCAATGAACTTATTTCCATTTGCTTTCAAGAAGAGGAGAGAATAAAGAAGTCCAAGATTGACAAGATGGAATTGGCAAACCTTGTCAACTCTGGGAAAGGAAAAGGTAAAATAGGGGTTGCTAAATTCAAAAATGAGAATTACAAAGGCAAAAAGCAGTCAAGATTCAAACATCAAGCTGGTGTAGACTTTGGTGCCTAGAAATCTTTCAAAAACACTTCAGTTGCTACCAAAAATAATGGTGCATGTACCTCCATAGGTCTACGAGTTAATAAAGTACAACTTAAAAAGTGTTTCCTTTGTCAATCCACTAAGCATTTAAGGAAAAATTAGCCTGCATTCAAAATCTGGTTGGTTAAGAAAGGTAATACTAAAATTGATGTTTTTGTCACAGTAGAGTCTAACATGGTTTTTATTCCACAAAATTCATGGTGGTTTGACACTGGTTGTTCAATCCATATAACTAATTCATTGCAGGGATTTCAAAACCAGAAGGGACAAGTAAGGAAGTCTACAATGTGTTTGTTGGAAATGGGAATAAAGTTGTAGTTTAAGCTATTGGCAGAATTATGTTGAGACTGTCATCTAGATTTGTTTTAATTTTGAACAATGTATTTTATGTTCCTTCAATAAGAAGGAACCTGCTTTCTGTTACTCAGTTTGTCAAGGATGGATTTTCATATGTTGGTGATGTTAATAAAATTCAGTTTTTTATTCAAAACCAGCATGACAATCCAATTGGTTATGCATTCCCAAATGGAGATATTTGGCAAATCCAATGCATATATTATGAAGAGTGTCTCAATCTTGAACATTCAATCTCGAAACGTATGCTTGTTAATGAAAAATCTTCAATGTTATCCCATAGAAGGCTAGGGCATATATCAAAAGAGAGAATGTTGAGACTAATTAAGAATGGCATATTGTCAAATATCAATTTTGATGACTTTGAGGAATGCATAGATTGCTATAAGGGAAAAACTACCAATACCAATAACAAAAGAAAAGCTACAAGAAGCAATGATCTCTTAGAAATCATTCATACAGATGTGTGTGGTCAATTCCCAACGAAGACAATCTGTGGAAATTCATACTTTGCTCTCTTTATTGATGATTTCTCAAGATACACTTGTATTTGGTTTCAGAAAAAAAACTCAAGTTTTAAACTGTTTTAAAGTTTTCAAAATAAAGTGGAGAGACAATTGGGAAAACATATCAAGGTTATAAGATCCGATTATGGAGGAGAGTTTTATGGCAAGTACACTGAAAGTGGACAGCATATGGGTCCATTTGCCTTGTATCCACAACAACATGGCATTGTAGCACAATACACTACCCCAGGAACTGATAGGAGCATATTTATGTGACTTAGTTAGCTTTTTTTCATGCGTTTTCATAGTTAGTTTGTGTTTATTATAGTAATTTAAGCTATTTTCGTGTGTTTGTAGGTCCAAATGGTTAAAGTAGCAAGAAAGTGCTTTTTGGAGCATTTTGGAGCAGTTTTGGGCATAAAATGGATATCACATGCTTGGAGCCAAATGGATGGACAAATTTGAAGACCAAAGATGGCTAGGAATCTGATAAGGAGATGAAGAAATTAAATTCAAGACAAAGAAGATAAGGAATAAGCTCAAAAGAGGAAACATTATCCACAACCTTATCCAACCTTATCTTATCCAAACCAATCTTATCTTATCCTATCATATCCTAATCTTATTAGGCCTTAAATCTAGCTGCAAGGGGACCTAAATATCTATTTCTAGAAGCTATTTCTAGAAGCATTCCCTTCTAGAAGTCCCAAATCAGCCACAAAACACATTGTTTCTAGAAACCCTACAAAGGTGGCGCTTTCTAGAAGGCCTTGCCTTGCCTTGCAATCCACTCTCCTTTCCCTCCAATACCTGCCGCACCTCTCTATCCCTTTTCCCTTTTGGAGTCTGATTTATTAGGCCTTTTCCTTGTGGATTTGGGTTATACAAATCCTTTGCAGAAACTAAGTGGGCCAAAACCTTTTCCTTGGTGGATTTACACATTGTGCCGCACCCTTTAAACCCTAGACCTAATTCTGAAGGTTTTACATACCTATATATATGTGTTTTAAGAGTTGGCCGAATTCACCATCCCCTTACCATAAGAAACACATCTTGCCGCACCATTCATTCACCATTCTTGCGATTCATACAATTCCATACACATTCAGCTGCAACCTTTCACCCCCATCAACCATCATTCATCATTCTAAACAAGATTATGCCATCCATCACCCCCAAAACCATCAACCACACCTTGTGCCGCAGCAAGGAAGAATGAGGAGAGCCCTTGGACGTGCTTGCCATTCGAGTTAGAGTCGCTGGAACGTTTTAGGTGTAATCTTTCTTTTGTTTTCAATGTTTAAATTCAATAATCTTTGTTTTGTGAGTATGAGGAACAAAACCCCTCTTAGCTAGGGGGAATTTCGAAACCATGGCTATATTTGCAATATGATTTGATTACATCCAGTTGTGATTTCATGAATTGTGAATTCAATTTACTTATCTGTTTGAATTAAAACTTGTTTATGTATGTGAGTTGAAAGTGCACACTTAATTTGCATGTATAAATCTGATGCTAGGATATAAGAAAGTTTCACCTAATCGTTATGAACTTATATTCATAAGTAGTAAAGGTTGTTAGTCACAATCATGTTAAGTAAATTCCTGGCATAAGTATCATGCGCTTTCATATTTACGAATGCCTTGTCAACACTTATGATTTTCATAGAATTTAATGATCTTTGATTGTTTCTCTATTATGCGCTTTCATGTAGGGAACTTTTGAGTAATAATTTGATTGCGATGAGCTATTTCCATTCAATTCAATGATTTAAGGAAAATCTGAGGGTTAATTTAAGCATACCTAATTAACTTGGGGTGTTGAGGTTCATGGTTCATTGAAAATGCAACTGGAAATTGTTTTGCATGCAAGTATGTCATGTGTGGAGAAAGACCTCTTAGCTAGCCCATCATCCATCTAATTCCACCAAATTCGTGCAAATCTACCTAGTTTTAGTTCTTGTTTTGTTTACTTTATTTTCGTCCAAAACCAAATCCCCCTTTACTTTAGAGTGTCTAACTAGCTAGGATCTGTTTTAGATTGTGTTTTTAAGTGTTTTGAGTCAAGGAAAAACTAAAATTTGTTCAAATTTGTGTTTAGAGTAAGAAACTGCCCAGTTTGTGTTTTTAAGCAGTTTTGAGTGTTTTTAGCTTATTTTGAGTTTTGTGAACTTGTTTTGAGTCTTTTAAGTCTAGTTAAGTGCGTTAAAGCTTAGTTTTATCTATTTGAGTCAGTTTTAAGTGTTTTAGCAATCCCTCATAATCCCCGGTTCAAGAACGATCCCTACTTACATATATACTACAATTGTCAAAAGAGGGTTTAATTTGTGTGTTAAGTTAATTTTCGCATCAGGAACACCATCTCAGAATGGTGTTGCAGAAAGAAGAAATAAGACTCTCAAAGATATGGTGAGGAGTATGTTTTCTCATTCACATTTGCTTAAGTTCTTGTGGAGGGAAGCCATCAAAACTGCAAATTACATACTGAATAGAGTGCCTACAAAGGCTGTTGAGGTTACTCTATTTGAAGCTTGGACAGGAAGAAAGCCAAGCTTATCGCATTTTCACACATGGAGGTGTCAATGTGAGGCTAGATTATACAATCCAAATGAAAAGAAATTGGATTTGAAAACAACCAGTTGTTATTTCATTGGTTATGCAGAGTAGTCGAAAGGTTACAAATTTTATTGCCCTCATTCATACAACAGAATTTCAGAGTCATAATGCTAAGTTCATTGAAAGTGTTGGTGAAACCTATGTTCCAAGTGATCACTCCAATGTTTTTGAAGAAAGCAATGAAGACATTGCAGAACTAAAAAATGGTTCTGTGCTGAATCAAACACTGTTGTTACCATTAGCAGCTCCAGATACCATTGTAGCTTCATTTTCCAACATCAATTCCAATGTACCACTTGACAGTGGTAATAGGGCATCCTGCAACAATTTACAACAGATTCCAACAAGTATTCAGCCTTCATTCATTGTGCCCACTTGACAATGGTACTAGGGCATCCTGCAGCAATTTACAACAGATTCCAACAAGTATTCAGCCTTCATTCATTGTGCTTCCAAATGCTGCATTAACTTCTCCAGTACCAACAATTGTCCAACCACAAATAGGCTTGGATCACTCTTAACAGGTTATGAGAAAGTCTACTAGAATAAGAAAATCAACCATACCAGATGACTATCTGGTCTATTTGCAGGAAATGGAGTATGACATTAGTGATGAAGATGATCCAACAAACTACAAGGAGGCTATGGAAAGCTCTAATTTTGCTATGTGGAAGGAGACAATGGAAGATGAGTTAGCATCTATGTCAAGAAACAAATTCTGGACCTTAGTTGAAAATGTAGAAAATATGAAATCCATAGGCTGCAAGTGGGTTTTTAAAACCAAACGTGACTCACAAGGAAATGTGGAAAGATTCAAAGCTAGATTGGTGGCCAAGGGGTATACTCAAAGAGAATGAGTCAAGTACAATAAAGGATATGGGACCAGCTCATTATGTCTTGGGTATTGAAATTGTAAGAAACAACAGTCAAGAGTTGTGTCAACAATGGAGTCTGAATATATTGGTTGCTTTGAGGCAATGAGACAGTCAAACTGGTTGAAAAATCGATTGCATCACATAAAGACAGTAAGGAGCATTAAAAGACCACTGAAGATATATTGTGACAACACTTCTGCAGTGTTTTTCGCCAAGAATAAAAAAAAAACTCAAAAGCTTCAACACTTAAAGATATCAAGTACTTGAAAGTGCAAGATCAAGTTAGAGATGGAGTTATAGACATTGAGCATATTTGTACTCATGAGATGGTGGCAAATCCGTTGACAAAAGCGCTCAATGTCACTGTATTTAACAAGCATGTGATGAAGATGGGATTGCAATCTTCAATGGATCTTGAGTAATGTGGGAGCAAGGTATTATGGATATGAATCTTGCTACTTTATGTTGTATAGAGTTGATTAATTTCATCTATAATGAATCTTTGCAAAGTTAATAAAGAAGGATGTTCATGACATCTCAGGATCAAAAATGTGGGAGTCTGTTAGTATACTATTATGATCCCTAATAATGATGTTCCTCAATGACAACATTCACATTATATTGTATTTGTTTAGTGATCTTGGAGAACTAGTACATAAATTTGTACAACGCTTCTCCTAGGTCTGCAGATGCAATATTTTAATCAGTTGTGAAAGTTCTTAAATCAAGATTAGCTCAGTGATCACATTTACTAAGTAACTGTAGTAAAGTTAAAAGTTTTGACATCACTCATGTGGTAGAATGTTGGAATTCATGTGATTTCATCACATT
The DNA here is from genome assembly GCF_042453785.1 of Malus domestica. Classification (NCBI taxonomy): domain Eukaryota; kingdom Viridiplantae; phylum Streptophyta; class Magnoliopsida; order Rosales; family Rosaceae; genus Malus; species Malus domestica. Next base: position 15,207,241 of record NC_091672.1, read on the forward strand.
TGAATTCCAGTGAGTTCATCAAAATTTGGACAGTAAGTAAACTTAGGAATGAGCTATAACACATTCGAACTTATAATAGTTTGAATCCGGACAAACTTAATACATAATGGAGGAAAAATGATGTGAACCACATGTAAATAACCAAACCATAAGGCAGTTGGATTGGAATTCGAAAACTGATGGTAACTGCCATGTTAATGGGATGAGGTAGTTACCAAAATCAACGGTGTGGATTAGTCCCTCTTCTCAGTATATAACCTTTGTGTTCATTATGAAGGAAAAGCCCCATTGAGTATCATGAACATATATGCACTGAATAGAAGAGAAGAGAAGACACCACCATAACAAGAGGCATGGCTACAAATTCTGGTCAGTGCATACATACATTTGCATGTCGCTGGGGTTTATGCAGTTTCTGTATTTAGTACAGAAACATATCAGGATGCATGCATGCATAATAAACTTGATGTTCATGTAGATTAACAACTTGGTTGATTGAATCCTTTTAATTAAAGTTAACAAGATGGAATAAGGAAGATGGATTGATGCTACAAAGCAATAAATTAAATCAAAACAAATTTTAGGACTTACTAATTGTAAGTTTACAAGTGTCTTTTTTTTTTGAAACATGGTTTACAAGTTTCATTAAATAGTAAGTAAAAAAGCTACAAACATAACATTCACTAAATAATCAAAATCAGTTCCAGAGATAACTCTTTGGAAAAATTTCATGGAGAGACAATTCTTGGTTATATTTCACGCAGGGACAACAAACTTTCTAAATGCCAAGACTAGCCTTGAGAAAGCTTCCAAAAACTAATGCACAATGGTCTAAATGGTCTAAGGATGGTCCAACTTTTTCAACTAAGCACCTAACAACAAAAAGTAAATCCCGCAACATCAGTTTCCTCTATGCAGAAATAGTAACTCCACTACTAAAAGTGACACAAGTGGACAACTCCAAGTCTTCTTCCACTATAACCATTTTTTCTTAAAGACAACCTCAAGTGTATATAAAGAAAGTTGTCGAGATCGATTTTCAATTTCAAGGACCATCTTGATGGGATGGGTCAATTTCAGGGACCATTTGTGATAAAAAAACCCTATATTGTTTTATGTAGTCGTTGTTTTTAAGTTCCCTAAAACCCAAATTTATCTCAATATATAGAAAATAAGTTTCGCCTAAACAGTTGTGAAACCATCGGATATCCTATACATAAATTTGACTATGCTCTGCATGCTTATTTCATTCCAAACTATAACTAAAATAGTTTTATTCTTATGACAAACAAGTTATTTCTCAATCCGTTTGAACAATAGAAAACCACTTTAAAATCTTTTTCTAAAGAAAAAAAAACCAAAAAACCACTTTAAAATCTTTTTCAAGAGAAAAAACCTACATCTTCAAACAGTGTCGTACATGAACTATTGTTTTTCATGCATAATAATAGGCAATCATATAATGAAACTAATATCTAAGAGCGAGTGTGAGTTCCCCTACTTTGATTCGAAAAACATTTTCATCAAAGCAGGCGGTAGTTATGCTCCTATTGCCAACTGTGCCGCATGTTAGTTTCCTACTGCATTTGTTACGATTTTAACAGGGCGTACTAAAAGCTGATACATTATTTTATATTCATCCCTTGCTTATAAGGTTTGGTGTGATTAAAGTTCTATAGGTCTTAGTGTTACAGACATTATAAAAGGCAAATGATAGACTAAGTATTGAGTTTAAAGGAATCCTTTGAGTGGAGCCACACATAAAAACTTCCAAGTCCTTAGCTCTCTTGCTCTCTTTGCATTGCCCTCTTGTAAACACTCATCTTTGTAAACATTTGTATATCAATAAAAGTTCAAGTGTACAAGTAAGCTTCCAAGCTTAAGTAAGTTCCCTTTTTTAGTGTGGTTTCTTTAAGTAGACTTCCGGTCCAAAGTAGGAAACACTATTATGGTTATATTATTATCTTGCTAAACTAATGATCATACTTTGTTTGAACACTCCGTTATAGTTGAATATTGGTCATATAATTAACTAGACATCAATCAGGGAACCTCTAAGTTCTCAATAACTCTGAGTACATCCCTTCTGGCGTTATACATGCTTTGTGAGTGGCCTTCATATTGAAACATGTCAAGTTCTATGTGCAAGGTTATATGTTTAGTTGTCATAATGACCATCCCATTATTTAACAGAGACCCAGCTCGAATTTTTGGTATCGGAGCTCAAGTTTAGTATTTTAGTAGTATAATTATAATAGTAATGTAACTTGAGGACATTAAGTCATCAACACAGCTAATATCACACACCCACTTAATTTGCATGAATACTGTATATTATTGTCCTTGTCTACCATTTCAGAACCATTACCAGAGTTTATTGTCCTAGACAACCTGTTATCACTAGTATTAAGGGATATGTAGCCCATATTTGTAAGAGAATTAACAAGGTTCTTAAGAAGCAAAAACTTTATGATAGGGTTCTTATAAATCCCAAGTCCATTAGTAAAGAAAAAGAAATTCAACATAATTTATTAGAAGCAAATAATCATACTTTAGAGACTCTAAGAGGACAAAGAGAGTATTTAAAAAAATCAACTAGTAGTAATTTTTGGACAATGTAGACTTTAGTTCATGATAGATTGTCTTAGTTTAGAAATGAATGAGCATCAAAAAGAAAATTTACTGTAGACCAAAATAGTTTAGTTTGTTATTTTTCACTTAGAAAGCATAATCATATTTTGCATAGTGAAGAAAATCCCAAGCAAATAGTATTTTAGACCTTATTATTTGTCAAGCAGGAAAATATAAATTAGAAAATAATAAGTATAATAATTTATTGGGTAAAGTACAAAAAACTACCTCAACTATTGGTGTCACGACACTTTCATACCTCATCTTTTTAAAATAACAATGTCATACCTCATCTTACGAATTTGTGTCAATGTTGTACCTCTGTCAGTTTTTCTGTTAATTTTTCTGTTAAGTGCCGACGTGGCTAGATAGAGGGCCACTCACTAATCCAACTGGATTAAAATATAATATTTTAATAATTAAAAATTAAAAAAATTTAAAAAATATTATTATATCTCTCTCTTATCTCTCTCTCTCCCCCATCTATCTTGCCTTTCTCTCTTCTCTGCATCCCCAAAACCCCTTCCCACCCGACCCCCCCAACCTCTTCCCACATGTCCCCCTTAACCTTCCTCCACCACCCTCTCTCTCTCTGTCTGGACACCCACCTGCATCCTCAAAACCTTCTAACCCTTCCCACCCGTCCCTCCCAACCTTCCTCCCCTCACTCTTTCTTCCCCCTGCTCCCATCTTCTTTGCGCAATCTCTTCCTCCAAAAACTCTCCCCTCTAGAGCCCCTCGACCTCTCCGTCTCCCACCTCTGCTTCGCCACTCTCCCGCCCCGCTGCCCCTCCCTCTCAATCACCTGCCTCGCCGTCAACCACAACCTCTTCTACGCCGCATCAGGCCACGATTGGCAGTGTCGAACGATGGGACGGTGTACACCGGGTTGACGGATTGTCGAATCTGGGTGTGGTCCAAACCGTTTAGGGAAGACATAGAAGACAGGAATGGGGTGGGATTTGGGTTGGGTGGTTCTATTTTTGATTTTGGAGCGGGGTGGGATTTGGGTTTAGTGGTTCTGGTTTTGAGTTTAGGGAAGACGGAGCGAGGGGAAGAAAGGGTAAAGGGGAGGAAGGTTGGGGGGGACGGGTGGGAAGGGTTTAAGAGATGCAGGTGGCTGTCCAGAGAGAGAGAAAAGAGAGAAAGGGTAGTGAAGGAAGGTTGGGGGGGATGGGTGGGAAGAGGTCGAGGGGGTTGGGTGGGAAAGGGTTTTAGGGATGCAGAGAAGAGAGATGCGAGAGAGATGGGGGGAGAGAGAGATTTAATAAATAAAAAATTTTAATTTTTTAATTTTTAATTATTAAAATATTATATTTTAATCCAGTTGGATTAGTGAGTGCCCCCCCCCACGTATCTAACCACGTCAGCACTTAACAGAAAAATTAACAGAAAAACTGACGGAGGTACGACATTGACACAAATTCGTAAGATGAGGTATGACATTGTCATTTTAAAAAGATGAGGTATGAAAGTGTCGTGACACCAATAGTTGAGGTAGTTTTTTGTACTTTACCCTAATTTATTAAATCAGTTATTAGATAATTTAGAAGAATTCATGGAGGACAAACTAAAAACTTTCCCATAACAATAAGGTTACACCAAGGTTCAACTTTAACTCCTTATCTTTTTGCATTGTTACTAGATGAGCTAACATGAGTGCTAATAGCTAAAATCCAGGAGGGAGTAGATTTGAAGCTTAACCTTTGACAGGAAGTGTTGGAATCTAGCCGTCTTGACCTAATGTGGGGACCATATTAAAATAACGCAATTCTAGGAAGTATAGGGGTCATCATATTGGCAGATCAGCAGACATGTGAGACTTGTGCACCTTCAAAATGTTGGACATCTCTTAAGAATAATAATTAATAATAGTTTTCCTAAAGGAATCTCTTAATAATACAATAAAGACTCTTTTATCGTGAAATCAATGGTACGTGTGCATTCTAGGAAGTTTAGGGGTCACCGTAGTCGCAGATCATCGGATATGTGAGACTTGTGCACCTTCAAAGTGTTGGACATCTCTTAATAATAATAATAATAATAATAATAATAATTAATAATAGTTTTCCTAAAAGAAATTCTTAATAGTACAATAAAGACTCTTTTGTTGTGAAATCGATGGTACATGTGCAGTAAATAATATAAAATAAATAAGACAAAATATTTACAAGGTTCGACAATTGTGCCTACATCATCAGGACAATATCAGTATTCTATCTCATTATCAAACATAAATTACAAAGCAATGAAAACAATAGATTGTTTATTTTCTTCTCTACAACAGTTGTGATCTAATAGGCCTTTATACAGGAAAATATATAGTTTCCTGCTAAGGCCAAGAAATGTGACAGTAGTACATGCTACATGTGACTAGCAGTATACCCTCAACATTTGCTGGCTGACAAGAAGCGGTGAGACGGTGCTTGTTTCTTCATGTTGGCCATCCACTTTTATAACACTCCCTATTGGATGACCACAAGTGTTTGGTTGATTGTCTCTAAAATTTATCCAATAATAACTCATGAGATGAATGAATGGTCTAAAGGAAACAAAAGTACTTTGCTCATATGACCAATATAGTATACTTTTAGACACTCCCCCCGATGATATATCCCTCTGATCAGAATATTCTTGGATTAATTAACTTTATTAGGCTAATGCATGTTGGTGCAATCCTTGAATTTCTGAAGGGAAAACTTTGGCAGATAGTTAGTAAGGTTGTGTACCATATTAGCTTTGAACTTGTTTCTCCAGTTTCCATTACTTAATTCTTTCTGTGAGTGATCTTTATGCAGGCGAGAAAGATATTCAGATTTTGCTTGCCCAATAAGACCATGGCTATTAAAGAGTTCATTGGAATAGAACAAGCTCATGTCTATAATTTCCCGAAGATAACAATAGATAAACTTTATTTCATTCCAATACCCCCATATGTTGGTATTGTATTTCGCAGGAAATATAACATTTGATTCACTGTATTGTGCTAAATAGTATAAGACACATAACTAAGATATGGTACTTCTGAACCAAATTTAATTTATCATTTCCCTCACAATGATGAATGATTTTCTTAATATCTAACTATTGATTAACCATTTGAATGTTCAAATCATGATCTTCAATCCATATAGTTCTTTGATACCCATAAGCCTTCTGATGGATAAGAATCACGTTGGCATATCGCTCGATTTGCAGCTCGAGACAATATGTCATTCAAGGATTTTCTACACTTTATGACACATTCTTCTTTGGAATTTATACAGAGCAATTCGCTTCTATGTATATTTGAGGGATTTATTTGTGGAGATATGTTTTGAGCATTTCATAAACCTTCGCATAATATATAATTCTCCATAGAAATGAACAAGTTTCACAATGAGACATCATGTTTGCAAGAGTTTACTACAATTTCAAGTTTCGACTAGATGTTGCAGGGATTGAAGTCTCAATAAGACAATCCATAGACTTGGCACTACTACACTATTGCATGCCCGAAGCATGACAGTCGCCATATAGTTTTAACCCCTAAAAGGACAATTCATGGACATGGCAATTTTAATATGTCTTATGCATGAAGCATAATAGGCGAATATATTCCAATGAGTCAACTCCCCAAAAGTGGAGATTAAAAATTCAAACTTTATAACGCTTTAGAGGAGATTATGATGCAAATTCTCCAACTAATTCATCTGATAAGATATGATTGTCCTAGAAGAGACAATGTAAAGTCCCTGAAGAGGTAAGGATATCCAAAGCAATGAAATGCATATAAATTATGCATGTGCATACACATGAAAATTATGGGATAACAAATTGATGATAATCAATGTTAATTCTGGTTTTATAGTAACTACTAGAGTCATCCATAAGTTGTGTTGATATTCAGCCGCCTTCTTTTGTTTGTTAACGAAAAGAAAGATTATTCGTCAAAATGGAGAGAGAAAACTCCATTACTATTTAGTAAGAACGTGTTGTAACTTGCTAAAGCATTTAGTAGTTTATTACTAATCCTTAATTACCTTTTACACATCATTTGAATGTTGAAGTCGTTCTTGTCTCCTAGCCGTCATAGACTTAAGTAAAGTTTGTTGGGCCTGTGAGTAAGATTCTCATCATTGAGCTTTGGTCTTCCATTCACTTAGTCAACCACTCATTTTCTCACTTTGAACTTCTTAGGGTGATTGATCCTTCAGCTTCAGCTTCCTACACAACAGAAGTGGTGTGCAACCTTTGCCCTTGAATGGTCCTTCAAAGCATCATTTTTTAGTGTCTCATCCATACTTAGCAGCTTCGGTGTAATGAGCCAACATTTGATCAACTATGCTGAGGTGTTGGTCACTTAAAATCTTATGCCAACAACAATTGAAGATGACTACTAGAGAGTAATGCAAAGTAAGCAATAATGCAAGGTTTCAGGCAACAACATTACATACCTCATATTTCCTTTGTTCTCATCGTCCTTGATAGAAGCATATTTATGCAACTTAGTTAGCTTGTTTCTTGGCATTTACTTAGTTTAATTCTAGTTATTTTAGTACTTTAAGCTATTTTCGTGTGTTTGTAGGTTCAAATAACAAAGTTAGCAACAAAGTGCTATTTGGAGCATTTTAGAGCATTTTTGGGCCAAGATTGGATAGTGCAAGCATGGAGACATGAGGATGGACGTTTTTGAAGATTTGAAAGTTAGAAATCAGCATGTGTGTGTGCAAGTGTGTTGACCTACAACTACAAACATACATCCATTACACCCATTACATCCACTCATTACCAAACACTCACCCACTACACCCATTACATTCACTCATTACCACAACACTCACCCACTACACCCATTACATCCACTCATTACGAAACAGTCATCCATTACACCTATTACATCCACTCATTACCAAACATTCATCCACTACACCCATTACATCCACTCATTACCAAACACTCACCCACTACACCCATTACATCCACTCATTACCAAACATTCACCCACTACACCCATTACATCCACTCATTACCACAACATACACCACTACCACCTTAATTAGATGGTGGTCCTCTCCCTAGCCTATAAATACATCCACCCTTCACCATAATAAGGGAGGGGAGATCCATCCAAAAACACATTCACACGGACAGTTTAGGGAGAAGGGAGGAAGACACATTCTGCCGCAAGGCATAGTCTTTTCTTCTTAACCATTCTACACATTCCCACAACAAAAACACAATTTCGTGCACCTTTATTTCCCTTTCCTTACCGTGACCTCTATCCAACCTAAACACATTCAGCCATTCCCTTCCATATATCCATACGCATCCATCAAACCACACATTGTGCCGCAACAAAGAAAAGAAGGAGGACCCTTGGACGTGCTTGCCATTCAAGTTGGATTGTTGGAGCGTTTTTAGGTGTTTTCATGCTTTTGTTTTCAATGTCTAAATTTGTTTACCTTATCCATTTGAATTAAAACTGATTTGTGTATGTTGGTTGAGAGTGCACGCTTAATTTTCATGCATAAATCTGATGCTAGGATATAAGGGAGTTTCACCTAATCATTATGAACTTATATTCACAAGTAGTGAAGGTTGCTCGTCACAACCATGTTAAGTAAATTCTTGGCATAAGTTTCATGCAATTCATAGTTACAAGTGTCTCGTCAATACTTATGATTTTCATATAACTTAATGATTCTTGCTTGTATCTCTATTATGCAATTCATGTAGGGAACCTGTGGGGAATGCTTTGGGTTGTTGTATGCAATCATCCAATTCAATGAAATTTGGAAAATCTGAGGGTTAATTAGTGCAATTCACAGTTAATCTGGGGCGTTGAGAATTCGTAGTTTATTGAAAAGCAACTGGAAATCGTTTTGTTTACAAGTGTGTCATGTGTGGAGAAGAACCTCCTAGCTAGCTTTCCATCCATTCAATTTACTCAAATTCTTGCAGATTTCATTAGTTCTTTAATTTACTTGTTTTGTTTTCAAATTCATCAAAACCAAAACCCTCTTTACCTTGTTGAGTCATATTAGTTAGAAACTAATTTAGTTTGTGCTTTTAAGTATTTCGAACCAAGTTGAAACCAAAATTCATCCAAAAGTGTGTTTAGAGTCCAAATCTGCCCAGTTTGTGTTTTTAGGCAAATTTGAGTGTTTTTAGCTTGTTTTGAGTTCTTTGAGTTTGTTTTGAATTCTTTGAGTCTAGTTTAGTGTTTTTAACTTTGTTTATATGTTTTTAAGTCAGTTTATAGGTTATTAGCAAGCCCTCCTAATCCCCGGTCCAGAACGATCCCTACTTACATTCTTTACTACAATTGATACAAGAGGGTTTAATTTGTGTGTTAAGTAAAAATTCGCATCAAATTTTTGGCGCCGTTGCCGGGGATTAGCAACTTTGATAATCCCTTGTTGTTTCTTTTTGTATATTTTCGTGTCTTTTGTTTTTAGTTACTGACTTTGTTTCTGTTTGTGTTTTTTTTTTTTTTTTTTTTGTTTGTTTTACTTTTGATATTTGATTTAGTTTAGTTTCCTTGATTTCAGGTACTAGAGAAGTAAGACATGGATTTTGCTACCATTCAAGCTCAATTGGCGAAACTTACTTCTCAATTGTCACAACATGCCGAAATGACCACAATGCAAAGTGTCCCTACATATGGTGTGTCCTATGGGCAAGGATATCCAACTCATTAATGTTCTCAATTTGCTGCGAATGAAGATGCTTGGGGTTATCAAGGCCATAGCCAATCATAGGACAACATGTTTTCCAACGCTTACAATTCGGATTTGAGAGATTATTCAGATTACATGTGGGGAGAACCTCAACAATTCCAACAAGATAGATATTGGCAGCAAGAAGATGAGTTCTATTCAAGACCTATGCAGCCACCACAACCTCCTCCACAACAATTCCAATCAAATTCAAGTATGCCTTTGAGTTATGATGAAATTCTTGATGTATTAACCTCTTTGATACAAGGCTCACAACAAGAAGAATATTTGCCGTCGTCAGATGAGTTCTATCACTGGCCATATGAACCATCACAACCACCACAACAATCTGCCCAATTCAATTCAGGTACGTCTTTGGATAATGATATGTTTAATAAGTTACTCACCTCTTTGAACCAAGAAGTAGAAAATCGAAACAAAGAGATGCAAAATCAAGCCAAGAAGACAGGTGAATTGGAGAAGCAAATTGGGCAGATTATGGAGTTCATGGCACAAATTCAAGAGCAAAGTGAACTCTCTAACTCAACTATTGAAAATTTGAAGGAAGATTTTGAAATCCATGATGCTATCACTTTGGGAAGTGCTATGGAGGTTAGAGGTGAACCCAAGACATCCAAACCAAGCCAAAACATGGATGAACAGTTGCTGCTTGAAGAAGAGGAGAATAACAAGGCCACGGCAAGGGAAGAACCACCCTTGCCACAGCCTCATATGCCCTCTATGCCGTCCACTACAACCAAGGTAAGCCTAAATTCAATTTGTCCTGACCCCGTTTCACCAAATGTCCTTATTCCTTGCAGGATCATGCAATCCAAGGAAGAAGAGGGTGAGAAAGGCATCTTCGAAACCTTTCCAAAGAAGATACACTTGAGATGAAAATTCCCAAAGAAGTTGGATTTTATGACACGGGAAAAGTCATAACTCTCAAAACACCAAAACTGGCCAAGTCTCATATCCCTGCAACCTTCAAAGATGTGGTGTTCGTAATTGAGTTTCTGTTGGAGCAAGCAAGTAAGCCATCTTCTCCAACTTCGATTTTATTATATACTAACTTGTTGATTTTGATGATTCAGGCACCTACACTAGAATTTAAACCATTGCCAGATCACATCAAGTATCACCTTCCATTCAAGGATCAATTCCATGCTATGGGCCCTATCCAAGTTTAGAATGAGGTATCGTCCGGCTGGAAGACGTTAAAGCAAGCGCTTTTTGGGAGGCAACCCATGTATTCAAATAAGGAAGATTTTTGAATTGCTCCACGATTGGTTTTGCGTTCCTAAAAACCTTCCATTTTCTGCAGTTTTATTTGCCATGATTGTCATTTTTATTTGTTACTTGTTTAATTGTTTTTGGTGTGGGTTTATTTTTGAAACATTGATAGATATGCAAGGTATTTTTACATTCTTTTTCATGAAAAAAAAAGGAACATTAAGCAGAAAATACAAGAGGAAGCCTTCACAAAGGCTGCTTAGGAAAAGTCTCAGTAGTCGATAGAGCCCCAAAAGGAGGAGGCATCGGAGGTTGATCATTTGGAGCTTCATTACGCGGTACAGCCCTAGAAGATGAAGGTAAATGCTGTTGGAACAAACCCACAAACCTCTGATGATCAAGTAAAATCTGACCATCAAATTTCTGCATCTGGTCAATCTTCTTCTTCATGTTTGTAGCATAGTTATGTACGAGCTTGTGCAACTGTTTATTCTCATGCTTGAGCCCTCTAATCTCCTGTTTGAGACTCATCACTTCAGCTGCCAATGATTCAACTTGACGGGTTCGAGCAAATAGGTGTTAGGCTATATTGGACACAGAACCTGCACACTGCACACTGAGAGCCAGAGAATCCTTAACAGTCAACTCATCAGATCGTTTGGAAAGTATTCTGTTATCTTTGCGAGTGACAAGGTTCCAGGCCACCACCACAGCGGTCATATCATTCTTCATCATCGAATCCCAAACGATAAGAGGACCAGTAAGGGATATGAATGATGGGCGTCATATGTTGTCTGGAGAAGGTATGGTTGCCTCTTCACCAAGGTTCAAGTCAAAACAACGGTCGGAGGGGCCAGACATTTTCAAAGGTGTTGAAGAAAGAAAAGGTCGGACAAGTCAAGATCGTAGAAGTGCAAGAAGAGAGTTTCTACAAGCAGAAATTCAAGTGTGCTTTGAAACATACTGCACGCCTTTATAAAAACCAGCACTCGATGGGATTTCAGAGATCGAAGAAGCGAGCTCAGAAATCGAATAGGCCAATTCAAAAATCGAAGAGGCGCTAGCTTTCTCAAAAGCTGGGCTTGCTCAGAAACCACGGGTCAATCTTCTTTTCCAGATTTGTCCGCATTTGTCACATGCAACCTCTGCACTCGACGGAGCTCAGAACTCAAAGAGGCGAGCTTAGAAATCGGAGAAGCATCTGCTTTTCCAGACGTGTCAGCATCTGTCACATGCACACTCAGCTTTGCGGAAATCACGGGCAGTTTGTCTAAGCGCCGATTCCAGATATTGAAGAGGCACTTGCTTTTCCAGACGTGTCAGCGCCTGTCACATGCACACTCAGCTTTGCAGAAATCATAGGCAGTTTGTCGAAGCGCCGATTCCAGATATCGAAGAGGCACTTGCTTTTCCAAACGTGTCAGTGCCTGTCACATACACACTCAGCCTTGCGAAAATTACGGGCAATTTGTCGAAGATTTCTTGTGAAGTAGAAGGCACGTAAAGTTTACTGTTAAATCATCCAACGGTTGCCGACAAGAGTGAAAGAATAGTACCGGTTATTAATTTCTATAAATGCCAACCTTCACCCTCCATTGCAAGGCAGACATACATAACCTTTCTTCATCTCCGAGAATGCCTTCCCAATGAAGCCTCTCGAGTCACTCAGTGTTCCTTATTCCTTGGGGTACCTTTGCAAACAACTCATCTAAAGCAAAAGTATTTCATATCATGAAGGTTGAAAGCAAGATTATCTCATATCATGCTTTCTCCCTGTCATTCTCCTTGTCGTTGTTTTCATTTGAGGGGACAAGGAGAAAGAGAGCAATTAGCCAGCACTTGGTATCAATCTTCCGATCTGGAACCGACTGCCTGATACCCCTTCCTGATTCCTTACCTAGCCTTGCTCTCGAGTACTCATCTTCAACATCTTATGCTTCATCTTCGTCTACCACATCTGCTTGGGAACAGATAAAGGAAGTGAAAATGATACCTCGAAGCATGTGGAGACAATGTGCTAATTCATCCTCAGCTAGGAATAAGGAAAAAGAAAGCAAATGGTGGGCACTTGGAAAGATTGAAGAAAGAAACAGACTATCACCTTTACCTCGTGCCTGCTTGCCGTGCAGAAGAAACAAGCAGAAAAGAATGCAGACTACACAATCAAATCAACCCAGCAGAAGGAGTCTGATTTGAAACCAAGGAACTCTGATATTTCTCGCTCAGAATTCCAAACTAGTTCGAGATAAAAGCTGTGGAAATTCGCCAAGATCATCTATCTCCAAAACCAAATTTGCGTTCTTAAACTCTATTTTGTCTGGTTTTTACTTTACCATACTTGTCATGTTTATTTGTTGTTAGTTTGTTTGCTTGTTTTTTGTGTGAGTTTATGCTTGAAACATTGAGGACAATGTTTGATTTAAGTGGGGGGGGGTAACCAAGTTGTTTTGCATGAAATTCGTATGAGTTTATCACCCATTACTTCTAGTGTTGTTCCTTACTGTTTTTAAGCTATTTTGGAGTGTTTTAGTGTGTTTTGACATAAAAATCCGAAAATCTCACAAAAATTTGAAAAAAAAATTGTTTTGAAAAACCCAAAAAGAGTTGTTTTTGTGTGTTTATTTGTGTCTTAGGGTACCTTCCAACACAATGATTAGGATTTGGTTTTTAATTACATGACTGTTAAAGAAAGTTATAAACATGGATGAAAATTGATTTACTCTTTGGTGTATGCTTGGTTGTGGTTATAATTTATGAATTCACCTGCAATCATAAAGGAAAAATCAGTTTTTGTAACATGCTTGAAGGAAGGAACTCAAATGAACGCTACAACCTTGTGAGACTTGAGCCTAAACGTTTATTTGGAGAGTTAATAATCTGTGCATCATTGTTTTCTAAAGTCGTTGCATGATCTCATTATTCTTTGCTTGGTTGCTACTTAGAAGGCATTTCATCATTTAGTTCCAAATGCTAGAACTCATGCCTATTTCATTCAAAGCATGCTATTGATTTGCATAACACATATTCAAGATGAAGTTGTGTAGTGACCACCAAAGCCAAATTGTCGTGCCCCTATTTCATTATGTGTTTAAGTTTAACCCCGTTGAGCCTTGTTAAGCCTATGTTCTTTGTTAACCCACACTATCCTTACCTAGCCTAGTTTTAGGATCATTCATACCCTTGTTCTTGAAGCATAGTAAAGCATGACCTAAAATGAACTCTTTTTTTATCAATGTATTGCAGAAAGCAAGTGTGGGGGGAAGTGATTCTTGTGTGTGTATGTGCCAAAGTCCTTAATAAGGCACGGGTAGAGAAAAGAAAAAAAAAGTATGAAAAAAAGCTCTAAAGTGTTGTTTGTTAAAAAAAGGTCCAAAACATTGAATTCGGCCCTAAGTGTTGCATGAATCTTCCCTTTGTATGTAAAAGTTGATTCTACATTCTAAAGTGAATTCCAAGTGTCTATTTCATTGCTTTGCTTGCTATCGCTTTAAGAACGTTTGTTATTCCTATCCTTTCTTTGTTAGCCATTACCTCCAAGCCCTGTTACAACCCTTGACTTCAATCTTGAGTGTTGTGCGTTTCAATTTATGGAGTTCGAAATTGGTATGAGCATATGGTGTCACTGGTTCTCGCATCTAAGTAGTAGCATACCATTCATGAGGTCATATCTAAACATGCTTAATAACTCCAGAAAATTGCTTCCTTTGTTATAACATATGCCAGTCCCAGTCTCTAGTGTAGGGTGTGTAGTCAGAAAATGTGTGTGAAAATAGAGAGTATCTTGTAAGGAATTGAGCAAATTCTCTAAGGCATGTTACTACATTCAAAACATTGTTTTAATTGGTTAATTGTGAACTAGTAAGTAATGACTGTGATTAAGTTTGTGCTCAAGTGTGAAGATAACCAAAATCTGTGTGTGTTTTAATGATGATTTTTAACATGTCATGTGCATTGGAAATCCCTGAGGCAAATGTTGGAAGGTTACATTGTGTTTTGTTTGTTTTGTTTCGTTTTGTTTCTTTTGTTTTGCTCGAGGACTAGCAAAAGCTAAGTGTGGGGGAATTTGATAGGAGCATATTTATGCAACTTAGTTAGCTTGTTTCTTGGCATTTACTTAGTTTAATTCTAGTTATTTTAGTACTTTAAGCTATTTTCGTGTGTTTGTAGGTTCAAATAACAAAGTTAGCAACAAAGTGCTATTTGGAGCATTTTGGAGCATTTTTGGGCCAAGATTGGATAGTGCAAGCATAGAGACATGAGGATGGACGTTTTTGAAGATTTGAAGGCTAGATATCAGCATGTGTGTGTGCAAGTGTGTTGACCTACAACTACAAACATTCATCCACTACACCCATTACATCCACACATTACCAAACATCCATCCACTACACCCATTACATCCACTCATCCATTACATCCACTCATTACCAAACACTCACCCATTACATCCACTCATTACCAAACATTCACCCACTACACCCATTACATCCACTCATTACCACAACATACACCACTACCACCTTAATTAGATGGTGGTCATCTCCCTAGCCTATAAATACATCCACCCTTCACCATAACAAGGGAGAGGAGATCTATCCAAAGACACATTCACACGGACAGTTTAGGGAAAAGGGAGGAAGACACATTCTGCCGTAAGGCAGAGTTTTTTCTTCTTAACCATTCTACACATTCCCACAATAAAAACACAATTTCATACACCTTCATTTCCCTTTCCTTGCCGTGACCTCCATCCAACCTAAACACATTCAGCCATTCCCTTCCATATATCTATACGCATCCATCAAACCACACCTTGTGCCACAACAAAGAGAAGAATGAGGACCCTTGGACGTGCTTGCCATTCAATTTACTTATCCATTTGAATTAAAACTGATTTGTGTATGTTGGTTGAGAGTGCACGCTTAATTTTCATGCATAAATTTGATGCTAGGATATAAGGGAGTTTCACCTAATCGTTATGAACTTATATTCACAAGTAGTGAAGGTTGCTCGTCACAACTGTGTTAAGTAAATTCTTGGCATAAGTTTCATGCAATTCATAGTTACAAGTGTCTCGTCAATGCTTATGATTTTCATAGAACTTAATGATTCTTGCTTGTATCTCTATTATGCAATTCATGTAGGGAACCTATGGGGAATGCTTTGGATTGTTGTATGCAATCATCCAATTCAATGAAATTAGGAAAATCTGAAGGTTAATTATTGCAATTCACAGTTAATCTGGGGCGTTGAGAATTCGTAGTTTATTGAAAAGCAACTGGAAATCGTTTTGTTTGCAAGTGTGTCATGTGTGGAGAATAACCTCCTAGCTAGCCTTCCATCCATTCAATTTACTCAAATTCTTGCAGATTTCATTAGTTCTTTAATTTACTTGTTTTGTTTTCAAATTCATCAAAACCAAAACCCCTTTTACCTTGTTGAGTCATATTAGTTAGAAACTGATTTAGTTTGTGCTTTTAAGTATTTCGAACCAAGTTGAAACCAAAATTCGTCCAAAAGTGTGTTTAGAGTCCAAATTTGGCCAGTTTGTGTTTTTAGGCAGATTTGAGTGTTTTTAGCTTGTTTTGAGTTCTTTGAGTTTGTTTTGAATTTTGAGTCTAGTTTAGTGTTTTTAACTTTGTTTATATGTTTTTAAGTCAGTTTATAGGTTATTAGCAAGCCCTCCTAATCCCCGGTCCAGAACGATACCTACTTACATTCTTTACTACAATTGATACAAGAGGGTTTAATTTATGTGTTAAGTAAAAATTCGCATCAGCCATCATGTTTGTTTATGGAGTGGCTGGTACAATCATCCACTAAAGTAAATGAGACATAATATTTACGAGGTTTGGTAAGTGTGCCTACGTCCTCAGGGCAATGGCAATATTCTCTCGCAATATCAAACTGAAATTACAAAGCAATGAAAATAATAGATTGTGTATTTTCTTCTTTTGTAACATTTGTGAGCTAATAGGCCATTTATATAGGAAAACATATAGTTCCCTGCTAAGGCCAAGAAATGTGAAAGTAGCACACGAGACTAGCATCACACCTTCAACATTTGTGGGTTAACAAAAAGTAGTGGGATGGTGCCTATTTCTCCATGTGGGTCATCTTTTTTTTTTAACAAGCAATATTATCTACACTAAAGAGGTGCAGGAGTGGGCTAAGCCTCATAATGGCCTACCAATAATGTGGTTCAAATTCGCTTTTGGCAAGAATCGAACCTAAGACCTCTCACTTACAAGTGAAGATGAATACCACTAGATCGTACTACTGATTGGCTCATTCATTTTTATAACATCTTTTAGGATATTTCTTAATAATAAATTGGCTAAATAGGATGAATTGTCCCTGTGGTTATAGAGTATTCGGAAAGTAACTCTTGTGGTAGAAAAATTAGGATTTAAACATTCGTGGTGAAGAATGTTAGAAAATTTAACCCAAAAGTTAGATTTTTGTCAAATCTTAGTTAAAATGTAGGAATAAAAATGTCCAACAACTCTTTATTTTTGTTACCCTTTCTTCTCTTCTCCTTTCTCTCTTTTTGTGTACCTCCACGGCTCCCTTACAAAATAACATGGCATTGGGCTCATCTGATGCATCTCCCAGGGTTGAAGACTCAAGGAAACAGCTTTTGGGTCCATTAAATTCGGGTTTTGAATTCAAAGCAAACGGTTCGAGTTTAAATTCCACTTTGGTAGGGCAACTTGTGGGAGTTATTGCAAATACACCTGAATATGAACAAAAATAGAATGGAGAAACCGATAAAAGAAAAGTTTAGGAACTTTGGTGGTGTAAGATTTGTAGCACTATCTTTTTGTTTTGCTGAATCAGAGTGATTTTATTTTTAGCTAAAAGAAATGTTTAGTTGAGTTCCACAATGGAGGTATTGTGTTTGTTATGATAAAAATGCGATGGTTGAAAGTGACAAGATGAGGAATGGGAATAGAGATGCACTCATATCTTTGAGGAAGATACCTCGGACGACCAAAACTAGTGTTCTATCTATTTTTGAGTCAATAATGGAGATTGGGGGCTACAATCAAGACCTCTGGTGAAGGAGGTATGCCATACCTGTGGCAACCATGACTCAAATGAGCGCACTTGGCGAGCCGTGAAGGTACACAGAGAGAAAGAGGAAGAGAGAAGAAAGGTTAACACAAAGAAAGAGTGATTCAACATTTTTATCCCTACATCTAATTGAGATTTGACAGAAATCTAACTTTTGGGTTAAATTTGCTAATATTATTCACCAGAGGGTTTAAATCATGATTTTTTTTTACAAAAGGGGTTACTTTTCGAATACTCTAAAGACCAAAGAGATCATTAAACCAATTTGGCCTAATAAATTCTTTAAGTTTGACTTTTGAGTTTAGCTGTTTTGCAACATCTTAACCTTAGGATTTACTCGCGCCTTGGTGCGTGTGGGATAAAAACGAAAGTGCACGACTTGATAAAAAATGAAGGGTTTTTGTGACAAATGGTCTTTGAAATTGACTCACCTCATCAAGATGATCCATAAATTTGAAAATCAATCAATATAGTGCTTGAAAATGGGTGTTACAAATCAATATGGTCATTCCGTTAAAAATTTGTCAAAAAATTTGTTGTGTGCTGATTTGGCAGATAACTTGGTTCCACAAGTCTAATTAAATATTTTTATTTGAATGAAAAATATTTAAAAAATTAAAAAATTATTTTATATAATTAAAAACTTGAAAAAAAATAGGGAAGACGATGTTCTTTCTTCCCACCCCAGCTGTCGCACATAAAGGGGAGATGTCATTTCCCTCTATAAACCATAAGGATGCGTTTGTTGCATCGGACTATCTCAAACTAAATTAGCTTCAGGGACTAAGCTAGACTGGCTTAGACTAGACTAACTTGGACTAACTTAGTGAAGCGTTTGTGACAGTGTCGGACTAAAAACAAGATAATTAATAAATTCTAATATTATATTATTTAATCCCTTTTTATTAATATTTTATTATTAATTATCTCTTTTTTTTTTGTCTGAAAACTTTCATCTTCAAAAACCAATTACACAATTTGAGATCAGATCAAAACAACTCCAATTCCACAATTGCAGAGTATCCCATCGTCGAAATAGTGTCTCAAAACCAACTCCAATTCCGCAAATCAAAGCCTCTCAGGCTGCTGCCTCTATCTTCTTCGCCAATCCCAATGTCCTTGCATCTTAGGCGGTGACCCCAAGCCGCTTCGCCGTCGTGGACACCGGCATTCTTGGCTTTTCAGATTCCTCCATTGCAATCATGTTCCTCACCCACTAATGGGTTCACAAAGATCTCATGATTTGGGTTTCAATGAAACCCTCTGCGGTGATATGTGCCCACGACAGTCAGAGGCGGTAGAGGTTATGGGTCTTGTCAGATGAGGAATAAGTGGAAGATTTGTAGAGAAGGCAGACGAAAGACGGGGCTCTGGGACTTAGACGAGGAGAAGACAATAGAGAAGGAGACGGTCTTAGCAATCCGGTTGAAATTGGGGATCTTTGTTAAGAACACCTAGCGAAGTATATAATCCGAGCGAGTCCGACCTAAGCTCATTAAACATGATCCTTGTCCAGACCAAACAAGGGACTACACTAACAATGAGTCTAGTCCAGTCCAGTCCAGTCCCTCTAATCCAGTCAAACATACACACCCTAAAGTTCCTAATGAACGGCATATAATCGTCTCCCGAGAGTCCTCCGCTGGTACCCAAATGCCTCCCACGTCGATCTCACGCTCTGCCCGCGAGTCCTGGACGCCTCCCTCGCCGCCGTTCAAATGCCTGCAAGTTGAGCCTCCTTTCGATAGATCTTTCGCGGTCGAATTGCTTTTACGGAACTGGGTTACTGTGTTTGGCTGCCAATTGCTAGAATCTGGTGGAGATCAACTTGTCGAACGCCACCGAGCTCAGAGACTCCGCGGCCGCGGCTCTGGCTGAGGCGAAGAACATTCAAATGCCTGCAATTCATCTTCGTTATTCTTTTTTCTTTTTTTAGCTTCTAATTATACAAAAAGAAAAATTGTTTTTTATTAATTAAATATTTTTAATTCTTATATCAATATTTAATAAGATTTATAAGAGGAGTAATGTGACACGTTAGCACGTTGATTTGCGACATTCAATTTTAATTTCAGGAGCATGTTGGCCCATTTCAGAGATAAAAACCCAAAACCGAACAAAACAAAGGGAAAACCAGAGTTTGAGGAAACGGTCACGAAATATCATCGTCGAAGAGAACTAGAGAAGCGAAAGAGATCGAAGAAAAAGCTCGATTGCAGGATTGCCGAGCTCCGACGACTTCCATGGACAAGCGAGGCAAACATCAGGTACTACAAATTGCTTATTCGACCGCACAATTCATTTTCTTTTTGTCCAATCAATCGAAACTTGCGATTACATTTCTCAGAAATTTGAAAATTTTGATTCGAAATGGCGATCGGATTGCTCAGGTTTCGTTGAGAGGAGCGAGCGCCAAGGAGATTACCAGAGACGCGCTTCTCGAGAAGGTCTCTCAGGAACGAGAGCTCCGTCAGTACGCCCGACGGGCCACGGTTGCTGCGCTCTTCATTCAGGTGTTTGCTTTTCTTTTTTTCATTAGTTTTCAAAAAAATTTCCGCTTTTTCATTTATAAAATTTGAAACTTCTGCATTTTGGTGTTGATTTTTGGCTAAAGTAAGCGAATTTTTTATGTGGGCAAGAATTGAAGTTCTAAAAAAATGAAAAACAAATTAGAGTTTAGATTCTGTTGTGGAGGGCATATAAGGGTTTTTCTTGTTCATATTTAATTTTGTGTTTTCAGAGAGAGTGGAGGCGCTACAGGGCCGTGAAGATGGCCGCGTTGGAGGTTCGAGGAGAGTGGGAGAAAGTGGTGGAACAGTATGCTGAGTTAGCCTTCACTGCAACATGGATTTCCAGCAATGTAGTGAGGCCTTTTCTTTTCTTTATTACTTGTTTATCTACTTGGCATAGCAACATTCAAACTACAGAAATGTGCTCTATGAAGACCTGCTTTCAGATTCTACTGGAAAGCGTGAATTCTACTGGTATGCTTCTTTTTTACAGTTGACTAGTTTTCTCTGTGTGTTTTAGCTGTTGGGTTGATTTCATTTTTCATGTGTAGATTCAAAGAAGAACTTTTGTTCATTGGCAATCGGCACTCTTGAAGAGAGTAGAATCTGGAGTTATCAGTCAAGGAAGCTGATTTCTCTCTGCATGTTTGTTCTTTCTAAGTGTGACACGTCCCGTGCACGGGATCAAGTTATTGTTGCTCTCACCTCCTTAGCAATGCGTTTTGTTGTTGTCTTAACTGATTTCAAAGGATGGAAGAGCGTTGCTGAGCATGACTGCCAGAGTGCAGATGCGGCAGTGAAGTATTTAGTTCGATTTATGGGGACTGGTGAAAGTGGTCTTTACCTATCTATTAGAAGATACATTAGTACATTGGATGCTCCTGGATTTTCACGGATAAGCAGTAACATACAAAGAGATGATAGTTTTCTGATTACAGCAAGTACAATAACTTTAGCTCTCAGGCCATTTCATCTAGCAAAGTTTGATTCAGATGGCCCTGGCTCATTGGATGTCCATTATGTTGCCGAGAAGTACTGCGTGTTTCTACTTACAATTCCTTGTCTTACCCAACGCCTTCCAGCTGTGCTTATATCTGCTATGAGGCACAAGTCCATTCTCTCACCTTGTTTCCAGACATTACTGGTAAGGCTCATTAAATTTGAACCTACTAAGTGCAAATTCATTTTTAGTAAGGTATTTCCTTTAATATACACTCTCATTAGAATATGTCTATCATTAGAATATGTCTGTGTAGATTTATCAGTGGTTATGATAACCCTTCTTTTGGATATGAAGAGCCAACTTGCTTGTAGGAATCTATATATAACTAGTGAGCAACGGTTGCATAATTCCAATCTTAATCTGGCATTTCATGTTGAAATCGTAGCTATCTCTTTTCCATGTAAAAGGGATCTATTCCAACCAATACGTCGAATTGATGCCAATTTAGTATGAGCGGGCTAGTTTAGGGAAAAGTAAAAAAATTAATCTTATTAAGATTTTGGGAATAGCATATCTCTTCTTCTGAAAACAATACATGCTTTATCAAACAATTATATTGGATGGGGAATTAATTTTATTAATGGTTCAATACTTTGTGACACTTATTAATAGGTAAATGTGAACATATTGTGGAAGGTACCTTGCAGTTGCTAGTAACAATGACTCCGAACATTACTACATAGGAGACAACCTTTTTCATATATTTGATTTTGACATTCTCAACTTGGGTAATCCGTGAGCAGATTCATTATTAAGTATGTATGATATTGGTTCTGTATTTTGTTCATTCTTCATAAATTGCATGCATCCCTCTATATGTCTTTCTATCTATGTTATGTGAATTTTCAAAAATTTTGTCATCGTATTTGGGGTTATAATCGCACATAAGTGATTAAAACCTAAGTTCCTTCCTTTTTTGTTTCCTTTTAAATATAACTTCTCAGTCCTGTAATTCCGACATGTGGGACCTGATCAAACTTGTTCAGGTGATGGCAGATTTTGAAAGACAAAATACTAAAGGAGATGTTAGATGTGGATCAATCAAAGGTTCATTTTCTTCCGAAGGTGATTCCCCCAGTTGGTTGGGCTCTTGCAAACATTATATGCCTAGCAACAGTGACAGAGAGTGATTCCGTTGATCCTGGAGGGTTCAATCAAGATTTGGACTCTGTCTCATATGTCTGTGCTGTTAACACTCTTGCAGAAACCTTATTGTCTATGCTTGAGAATGTTGACTGTGTCAAGGATAAGCAGGCTCTCCAAAGTGATGTTGAAACCCATGAGAAGCCCAATACAGTTTTATGTGAGGGTGAGACGGGTTCCTTTAAGATGTACTTGGATATGTTTAGGCCTATTTCCCAGCAGTGGCATCTTACAGATCTCTTGGCAACAATGAATAAAGTTGGTGATATTCAAGGGTCTGAGACTCTGACACCAAAAAAAATTGAACGTTTAGGGAAGTTGGAACTGCTAGATATTGTGCATTTATATTCTTACATGCTCAGAATATTTTCATTCTTGAACCCCACAGTTGGGTCTTTTCCTGTCCTTAACATGCTCTCTTTTACTCCTGGGTTTCTTGTGAATCTGTGGAGAGCCTTGGAAACTTACCTTTTTCCTGGGGATGGTCACACTGCTCCTGAGCATTATGATTGTATCACTAAAAAGTCTGGTGGTGTAAAAAAAGATGAGGCTTTTGAGAGAAAACTAAAACACACCAACAATGATGGAGTTAATAAGTGGGTCACTGTTCTTCATAAAATTACTGGCAAGTCGCAAGCAGGCATTGATAATACAAATTTGAGTGATAGTCAACCTAATCCTAGATCTGTTCATGAGGATTCTTCTGATGTTTGGGATATAGAACCTGTGAGGCATGGCCCTCAAGGTATTTCAAGAGACATGTCATGTATGCTTTATCTTTTCTGTGCAAGTTATTCGCACCTGCTTTTGATTCTTGATGATATAGAGTTTTATGAGAAACAGGTAAATACTTTAAGGTTTTTCTAATTTTCTATGTTTTCACTGATTTCTTGGATTAGTCAATTCTAATCATTTGAGCATTTCAATAGGTGCCATTCACACTGGAGCAACAACGGAAAATTGCATCTGTTCTCAATGCATTAGTTTATAACGGATTTTCTCAAACTATTGGACAGCAGGATAGACCCCTTATGGAATCTGCAATCAGATGCTTGCATTTAATGTATGAAAGGGATTGCAGGCACCAGTTCTGCCCCTCTGTTTTGTGGCTTGCACCTGCTAGAAAGAACCGCCCTCCAATTGCTGTAGCTGCCAGAACTCATGAAGTTTTCTCAACAAATGTAGGATCAGATGATGCCCCAGTCATTCCAAGTATAGGCTCTGTTATAACTACAACTCCACATGTATTTCCATTTGAAGAAAGGTATGGAAATAATTGACAAACCGAAAACTCAATTGATTGCATAGTTCAAGTTGTTTCTTCTGTATTGTAGGGCTATTTGTTTACTTTCTTAACTTTGGAGAAGCCTGGGGGGGGGGGGGACAAATAAGCAGTGGTGGATATAGGTCCTCATGGAATCCCATTTTTTTTTTTTTTCAATTTTTCTAAGTGAGCCATTTTGTTGAGCACTTGACAAACCCATAACAAATTGTGTGCTTAGCGTACATCCCCAACCTTTGTGCCGTATTAATTGTATATTTAGGTCAATATTGTTATAGTGAACAAAGAGATAAATCATGTGTATAGGATCGGCAGGTCAAGTTTATAAGACATGGGAGGAGGGAGGGTTAGTGGGCCTTTTATTATTTTATTATTTTAAGAAAAATGACTAATTTTAAATTTTTTCAAAATGGTGTCGTTTCCTTGAAAACTTAGACTTTTTCTCTGTTTCTTCATCATGAGACATGAGCTGCCATAACCAGCTTTGCAACTAATTAAACTTTTGTGTTATATTCGCCTCCTGGTGGGTTTGGATGAGGAACGAATGATAGAGTTGGTGGTGTTGAGTTGATTATTATTCGCCATAGTCCGATTCGACTTTGTATCGTGTGACAAAAGGTGGCTACGATTTAAGCAGGACCCTGATTCTTGCTCAGATCGACTACCATTTTTTTAGGCCACAAAATTTTTTTTTTTTTTTTGGGGGGGGTGGGGGGCTGTGGGGGCCCTGGTCATATGCCTTGGGGTTGAACAGGTTTGTCAACTTCAATGTTTGGTTTCTATATGTTTGCAAGTGAGAGTGCGGAAGTTCTTCAATGCAATATGCATATGTGGCTTCTCTGGCTTGTGAGGTTGAGTGAGCACTGGTAGGTGGGTGGGTTGGTAGGTCTTGTTCAACTCCGATTCTTCATTGTCCATATGATTCTTCTCTGGCTTGTGAGGTTGAGTGAGCACTGGTAGGTGGGTGGGTTGGTAGGTCTTGTTCAACTCCGATTCTTCATTGTCCATATGATTCTTCACTGCCTTTAACAATATCGAATTATGTTCCTCACTACCAACTTTTTTAGTTTAAACTTTGACATTATTATTTGAACTTTGGTTTCGAAAATCTTAAAGATGTCTGCTCTGATTTATTCTATACTTTATTATCCTGGCAGAGTTGAGATGTTTAGAGAGTTTATCAAGATGGACAAAGCCTCCAGAAAAATGGCTGGTGACGTTGCTGGACCTGGTTCACGATCAGTTGAGATAGTAGTTCGCCGTGGTCATATTGTTGAAGATGGATTTCAGCAATTAAATTCCCTGGGTTCAAGGTTAAAGTCATCAATCCATGTTTCATTTGTCAGTGAATGTGGCCTTCCGGAGGCTGGCCTGGACTATGGTGGATTATCTAAAGAGTTTTTGACAGATATATCAAAAGCAGCCTTTGCTCCTGAGTAAGTTTCAGAGTTTAAATAGATAATAATCTATCACGAATTTGGCTTTCTTACGTGGTAGCGGCGTTTTTTTTTAAGTCAATTTTCTAAGTTCACCTTTCCGATTATCAGTTATGGGCTATTTTCCCAAACCTCAACATCAGACCGACTTCTAATGCCTAATGCGTCCGCAAGGTTCCTAGAGAATGGTATCCAGATGATTGAATTCCTTGGAAGAGTTGTTGGCAAAGCTCTTTATGAAGGAATTTTGCTAGACTACTCCTTTTCACATGTTTTTGTACAAAAGCTGTTAGGTCGGTATAGCTTTCTTGATGAACTATCAACACTGGATCCAGAGCTTTACAAGAATCTCATGTATGTGAAGGTAAACATTGTATTTGTTTGTTTTGTCTTTGTCTCCCTTCTCATTTACTTTCTCAACCATTGGTCAATATTTTGAGGATCATGCAACTAAATTGAATTGATGTACGAAGTTTTAAGATAACATGGTAAGACTCTTCAGGATTTACCAGACGTTTTAAGAGTAAAACTTGGATGAGAAAGTAAGGAACTAATGTGCCTTGCTCCTTAAGGGGCTATATAACACCCAACAAAAGAAAGGCTATATGATGCCAAGACCACTTAATGTAAACTTCATAGGGTCCGTATGGTGGCATTGCTACCTAAACTCTTTGAAATAAGGTGAGTTTGGTTGCTTTGTCTGAAATATTTGAGATAAATATATTGGTTCATGTCCAGCTTTAGGTATCTGGAAGTTTCCATTCCGAATTAAGTTTGTCTTACATGTATTGAAATGCTTTGTCGCGTATTTCATCTCTTGAAAGATTTTGATCCTTACTTGTGTGGTTATTGCAGCACTATGATGGTGACGTGGAGGAACTCTGTCTTGATTTTACAGTAACTGAAGAATCATTTGGGAAACGGCATGTCATTGAGCTTAAGCCTGGTGGAAAGGATACTACTGTGACAAACAAGAACAAAATGCAATACATTCATGCAATTGCTGATTATAAGCTTAACCGACAGGTTTGTATTTCATTCCGGTTCAACTAAGGAAAAGATATTGTTTTTGAATAATTTACTATTACTGGTGAGAAAAAATTACCTTGTTTCAATGTTGAACTGCAGATATTTCCTTTTTCAAATGCATTCTATAGAGGGTTAGCTGATCTCATATCACCATCCTGGCTAAAATTGTTTAATGCAGGTGAATTTAATCAGGTAACTCCCTCAGTGTATGGGTTTGCTTGTAATTCTAGTGAATGTGAATGTATGACTGCTGGGTGCATTTCTCTATGATTGTACTCATATAAAATATGTTTCACTTGTAACCTAATGTGCCAATTAGTCTTATGCTCAATATATTGATCATCTTAAAACGTGTAAGTTTAAGTAGTCCCTTTTTTTTATTCCAAAAGTAGAAAAGTAAAACCATAAAAATGGACTATCATTTTTTGTACTTTGTTCTGTCTTTGGTTTATATCTGGCTGATAATGTGATAATTTGGAAAAAAATATCAATATGAATGGCTTTAAAAAGGGTAGTAGAATTGTTCCTCACTTGCAGCGAATTTGAAGGGGAAAACCAGAGTTTTATTTGTTGATCAATGTTGGAAGGGGGGTCGAACTTGTGACCTCTTCCAACGTTGGGAAGAGAAGCCATTAACCAAGAGCTATTTGGCAAGAAGAAAAATGTTGAAATCTGACAATAGGGACCACTGGAATTAAAATATAATAGTCACTTTAACTAAAGGATCCCTCTGTAGAGTTATTCTATCCCCAGATTTTCTGGGTGGGAAATAATTATAAGTTTTCTATCTTGATTTTACCATTAAAATATGTTCATAATGGCAGTGTAACTGGTCATTACGGTCCAGTATTAAGTCCTCAAATTCACATTTCCTTTAAGATTGCTGAACTTTCATGCACATGAGTTCAGTTGGTGTCAAATACTGATCTATAATTACTTTATGCAGTTGCTTTCAGGTGGAAACCATGACATTGATGTGGATGATTTAAGGAAGAACACAAGGTACACTGGTGGTTACTCTGACGGGAGCCGAACGATTAAAATTTTTTGGGAGGTATTGACTCATCTTTTGAGGTTGAATGAGCCTATATAAATTCGTGGAATTAGGTTTCCTTGTTTTAAGAACTTACACTAGTGGTTTCTCCAAAATGGTTCTTGTAAAATACATGTTCCCTTTTGTTTTGAATGAATCAATATGGAGTTCTGTATTTGTGGCCTATTATTTGTTACACATTCAAGACCCCATATGCTCATATAAACTTATTATGCTGTCTCTCTCTTCCCAACATCTCAGTGCTGGTTCATGTCTCACTATCAGAAAAGAAGCAAGTTAACTTTCATCATTATCTGATTTTTGAATGAACAGTCATATTATTCGTTTTTCATAATTGAAGGTGGTATTTGTTGTTTAATAAGTGCCCATTTGTTATTTGAGATGCCTACAATCCTTTTATGTTTTATTGAGTTTCTTCATACCATTACCACAGGTAATGAAAGGTTTTGAACCTAAAGAACGTTGTATGCTTCTAAAATTCGTCACCAGTTGTTCTCGAGCTCCATTACTTGGATTCAAGCACCTGCAACCTACTTTTACAATCCATAAGGTATCTTAATTGATCTTACATCTACATATATGTATGAGTATATACAATCAATTTATCAAACTTCCTCAAGAATTTGGTCTTATATAGGTTGCATGTGATATCCCTGTCTGGGATACAATGAGAGGACATGATGTTGAGCGGCTTCCATCAGCCTCAACTTGCTATAATACTCTGAAGGTACAATAAGGGAGAAATACCCCCTATCCCTTCTAATTTATCAATAACATTACAAAGGACGGGGTTCAGAAATGCTACTAGACTGCAACGTATATCTGTGGGCTCATTATGCTCTCTTTTTTTCCAGCTACAAATAACACTTATTTTTTTCATCCTATGTGATGCCTACAGCTTCCAACTTACAAACGTCCAAGCACTTTGAGAGACAAACTTCTATATGCAATCAGTTCCAATGCAGGATTTGAACTTTCCTAAGGTCTCAGCTAATACCTTTTTCTTCTTGCCTTACTGAACCTTAATCCTATCTTGTACCAACAGTATTTCTCACCAGTTACATACTGAACTCAGGTGAATTTTGATTTTCCTTGATTGTACGGATTTTTAAAGGCATAAAATATTACATATAGGTCATACCCATCTTGGCAGAGAATAACCCATAACCTCATATTCTTGTCCAGATTAGTCATTCCAGAGAATCCAGACAGAAGATAGAAGATATTAGAAACGGAAGAGAAATACTTTAAATTATCTGATAAGATGATAACTACACCCAATGATTGCCTTATAAGTTTTCATTTTTCCTTTTCATGTATAAAAAGGTTTGGCAAATCATTGAGTAAGCATCAGTTATGTAGCTTCAGGTTCATGCACGGGATTTACCTTCACTAACTTAGAACCTGTTTACAGTTTACAGAACTGCTTCACGATCTTATTAACACTAGGGATCTAAACACATGAACTTTCATAGTGAGAACATCGAGTGGCATTCTTACATGAATAGCAAAGCAACTTCACATTATGAGGAAACTAAATTCCTGAACTAAAGCCACTAAGTACCAATATATTATCATATTACATTATATAAGATAAAAAGAGTGCAGTAGTATTAGATTATGCCACTTTGGAAATAGATTCAAGATATGAGGTCAAAACCCTGTTGAAGTAGATCTCCAGCTAAGACCTCATTAGCAGCTTCAGAGGGATGGAATCCATCCCAAAACACATAACCAGTCGCATTGGTACATGTTCCTACAGACCTAGAGTTGCAAAGCACAGAGGTCTCTAATATACCTGTTCCACAACAAGCTCTTCTAGACTCAAAGAACCCTGTCACATTACATCACAGAAATATTAGAAAATCACTACGTTTAGCTCAAACAGATTTTTTATTATATTCATGTAGTGGTCTTGCTTTGTGAATGCTGATTGCTGAATGATGGTTTAATGTGTAAGTTAAAGAGGAAATATATTTGTGATAGAGGAAATATATTTTACAAGATGCCAAAGAGGAAGCTGAGAATTTTTCCCTTAATATTTACTATCTAGAACTACTTTTGTTCTTAAGCAACGATTTGGATGGGAGGGGAGAGAACTTTGTATTCAGTAAAATGTCAAAAATTAAACATTAACATCTTTTATTTTCTCTAGATAATGAAATTTTGTAACTAGTATAGTTTTTATTTTGTCGATTGGTTTACTAATCAACCGAGAGGTGCTTTACCATTATCACCAGGATTCATAATCATATCCAGAAGAGGCTGGAAGATATTGAAGACCACAAGCTTGAGGCCTGGAAGCCTATTCTTCAAATCTTGAGATGTGCTGTTTAGCTTATTGTTGAAATAAATGGCATCTTGGTTTAACCTTGGGACACATTCGTTGGTTCCAGAGCCAAACATTGTGATTGCTGCTGGCAAACACCCAATTGGTGGTAAGTTTGTGACTCCAATCCTTCGTGCTCCGAGTGCATACAAATTCTGTCAATGTGCTGCTTATGTCATGAGTGTATTTAAAGAAACAGATAGACTGATGTACAATTTGCTGTATCAAACATATTCACTATTATCATCATGCAAATCTATTTCTATATGATCACTATGCATTTAAATCGGTTCTGTTTCACATACATTTAGGTTTGGTCAGCAAACATCATTCGGTAATGTGATTATTTCTTCTTTTTTCGGGATCATGGACAAGACCAATAACTAGATATAGCAAAGATCTGACCAGGTTTGATACTAATTGTTACGTAAAAATAGTTGAGAGGGATGCAATATGATGTTTTGTTTAGAAAAAGCGCTTTTCCATTTATTTCCAGATAAAGAGAAAGTAAATAGTATATAATCTGAGTTGTGGAGTGACCTGAATGAAAGTGGAGTATGATCTAATGAGAATGTTTGAGAACTGGTCAGGTGAGTAGATTCTAAGAAGGGGATTGATATAGTAGTTTTGAATGAAATCACTGGTCCCTGCGCTTAGAAGGTGGATGGCACCAGAGAATATGGCACTGGTGTTGTTGCTACCCACCATACTCACCACTTCATTCTGATACTGCCTATAGTAATTCAGTTGCCGGGTCAGCGAAAGTGTATTCTGCAAAACCAACAGTGATCAGCATGAGAGAGAGAGGGAGGGAGGAGGGGAGAGAGTTTTTACTGCTTACATATAAGAAAGGTGTGTAATCCAAATAGCCAGAAGCAGCTGATGCAAAGTTGACTCCGGTCAGGAGGTTCTGCCCTTCGGCTTCTGGGCTAAGGTAAGCGGGCGGGTATGAGGTGAATCCTAGATATTCAGCTGTGAAAGGCAGTGCTGAACTAATTATCTTCAAGCAAAAGGGAGGATAAAAAACAGTTGGTAAAAAGTTTTTTACCAGTGAAGTCTGTGGTAAGCTTTCCATTGCAGAATCTTCCAGTTGGTCTATGAGTCACAAAGTCTCTTCCATAAGGAGGGAAGTTTGCCTTGATGGGTGTAGTGAGGTTGTTGTTGTTGCCCACATCAGCAACAGAGTCCCCAAAGATGATAAGAGCAGGAACCAGAGGGTCTGCCCAAGCCGCTGCGAAAACCAGCACAAGAATGCTCAAGAAAGCCAGGAGTTCACTTGAAATCCCCATTTGCTTTTGTATGTTCCAACAGTGAAAAACTCACTGGCCAAACACAGAAGGGATATGGAAGAAAAGGTTGGGTTGAGTGAATGAAAAATGAAGAGGGCAGGTGGGGGGCAATTTAAGGAGAACAAGCAGTACCTACATATCTCGTTTTATGAAAGTTGCTCTCAGGTTTAAAAAGCGGTACAAAGCTGCCATTTTCTGGTAAGTAAACATGTTTAGTGCTTATGATATTTGTCCTATTTGTTAGCCTGTTGCAGTGATAGTGCCATCATTTTGTCCATTTTCTGGGTTTGTTTTGAGGAGGGACAAATGGTTTAGTTAAAGCATTAAAAACTTTAAGAAAGCTTATGGAAAAATATTGGCCTCTTGTAAACTCCTCACGTTGTACATCATTCAGGTGCCGTGATCTGGTTGTATCGATGAATCTCTCTACCTTTTGAGAATCTATCAGTGTCCAGAACAAAAGTTGGTACACCAAGTGTAGTAATACAAGCGGAGGGACAATGAAAAATATATTCTCTCTACTTATACTATGGCAAGTGGTGTAATGACTTGTGTTTCGAGTTTCTTGTCCATTTTTAGCGAAGGGCCTAGTCTTATAGAGATAGCTTCCTCATCAACGCACATGTCCAAACTTACAGTAGCTTTTCTCGACATCCTTAATCTTCATAGATGTTGCAAGAGATGTGTACAAATTTACAAATCTTATTTGCTGAATTGATCACTTTCTAGTATTTGATCGATATGATGTCAATATTTAATTTTTTTAATGTAAACAATAATAACCATTTTGATCAATATGCTAGGAACAAATTTTTTTTAATCACGAGAACAGATTTTTGATCAATATCCATAAATCATTTTAATCCTCAAAGTTCGACTGGGAACAAATTCTCCGGTTATAAGATGTGATTGTAAGATAGAGGTTCATGGCTAAAGGGGTAGAAGAAGATCTAGGAAAAATTGAAAATAGACCTTAAAAAAAGACTTGGACTATTTGGACCTAACGGAAGACATGGTACAAGACCTAGCGCAATGACGTTCTAAAATTCATATATCCGACCCCACTTAGTGGCATAAGACTTTATTTGTTGTTTGTATTTTTATTAATCACGAGGAAAGATATAGGAAGAAAGGGTTATACACCACGTTTCATGGAAGTTGCCGTCGTGTTTAAGAGGGGGTAAAGCTTTTGTTAGCCTCCTCTTGCAGGGATGCCATCATTGTGTCAATAATGTAGGTTTGTTCTGGAAGGGCAAATGATTTAGTTAAAGCATCAAACACTTTTGAGTGTCACGAATGAACGAATTGCTGGTGATATGAATGAGTTTGTGGTTAAACATGTCCCAACTCAATACCTTGAAAGCCAATTATTGCTTCAACCCTTCAGGTACACATTTGTCAATGGCAGGCCTGTAGACTCGTTGGGATCACTGGTCATTGTTTAAGTGTGGAAATATTCCACTTCAACCATATCTGTGAAAAAAGAAGAGTTTAAATATCCTAAACCCCACTCCAACTAACACCGAGGCTTTTGTGATAAAACCTCACACCTGACGGATTGTGGTAATTAACAAGTTGGGCACAATATTAGTGTTGTTGGAATTGGGCATTTAGCTAGTCTCTCTGATAATTCTACAGTAAGTATGGATACCTATGGTGTGGTTTGGATCCAACCAAGGTTGATCGCGGTGGTGCTTATATTGTAAGGCAGGCAGCAAAGGGTGTAGTATATATTGAGGTTTCTAATGCAGTTGGCGTCCCAGAACCAATATCAGTGCATGTTGACACCTTAAAAACCAATATCAGTGCATGCTAGATATTATTAAGGAGCAATTTGACTTTAGGCCGGGAACGATTGCCACCAACCTTGGTTTGAAAAAGGAGGCAACCTCAGGTACCAGAAGACTGCTACTTTTGGTCACTTTGGTCGCGATAATCCAGACTTTACTTGCGAGACGGCGAAGCTCCTCAAGCCCAGGGCTTAAAAAAGAAGCATAATTTTGAAAAATGTACACGTGAGATCAAAGTTTCTCTCATCTTGTAGCCTAAGGGGTTCTATTCATGCCAAGAAAACTTCACTTGAACGCTTTTGTTATTGAGATTTATAATTAAAGCATCTTTTACAAAGATTTCATATGAAGGTAGATATCAGTACAATTTACAGGTTACTGATTTCAGTTAAAGGAGAATTTGGCCCTCCCTGAGACATGTTATATGTTAATTCAAAGTCGAATATTATGTGTTGATGCACTAGAGCAAGACTTCCTTGGAACCTGATGCTCCTCTGCATAATCCGAAACAGAATTTCTTCCAAAACACGTAACTTGTCCATGCCTTTCTTTCTCATCCAATCTTCCTCTTCCCTTCTCATTCCCTTCCACCCATCTCTTAAGCCTTCGGAATAACTTTTTTCTTTTCGGATGCTCTTGATCGCTGCTCATATTTCCAAAGCACTGCTCACAATTTCCAATTTCTGCTCTTCCTTCCAAATTTATTTCCAGATTATTATCCTTCTCTTGAGCCTGCTGCTCTAGTTGCGCTTGATTTCTCATCAACTCCTGCCTTAAGCAAGCATTGCTCCACCTCAAGTAAATCAGTTCCTTAATTTCAGCTGCACGATCCTTTTTCAGATTCTCCAACTCCTTTTCGAGGCCTGTATAGTCCTCGATTTTGACCCCTTCTCCTTCAGTCTGCATTTTTTGATACCTCAAAATGGTTAGACTATCCATTTCCAGGAAACAATATATATAATTGTTCTTTATTCTTTTGACAGGTATTAAATTATTGCTCATCTAATTGCAATTAGCTAAGTTGTTTGATTATTATAAACCAAAGGAATCTGAACTTTTGCAATCTAAAGTGATGCATGCATTAGTAACTGTGATCTCTATGCTTTGAAGAAGAGTGTTTTCACCTTGGAGATTGAAGCCGCCGATTTTTCTGCCAACGCAAGCCTTGCCAAGAGCCCCTTTTTCTCATCTTGCACTCGCTCCAAAACCGCTCTCAATTCCCCAGTTTCATACTCCAATTTCTTGATAACCTTTGCCTTTGTTTCTTGCGCATCATGGATTCCCAAAGCTTCTGCTTCCCTAGCTTCAAGTTTCGAGTCTTGTTCGCGTATTACATGATATTGCCTTCTTGCTTTCCTCAAAAGCTTCTTTACCTTCCTCTGAAGCAATCCATTTTCTGATTTCCAATACTCCATTTGCTCCGAAGCTCTCAAACATTCTCCAACCAATTTCTCAAGCCCTTGGCTCTCAGCCTCCATGGATGAAGCTTCTTTCTCCAAGAACTCAACACGAGCCACTTCCAATAACAACATATTCGAAAGCTCCATAAGAACAGATTCTTGCTCTTTCAAGTTGCAGTAGCGTATAAACTGCATCTCCAAATCAGATTCTCTTTTCTGAAGCTCATCAAGTCGGAGTCTTAGGCACGAAATCTCTTCTTCCAATACGTGTTTATTATCTTGAATCTCCAAACATTCCGTTGAAAGCATACATGCAGAGCTGAAACTATGAAAAACATCCTCATCTCTAAACTTCCGAGAATTGGCCTTGAGGTAACTCACCTGATCATCAGTTCCTGTTGACGACCCTTTCAGATTAACGCTTCGGTTAGCCATAATCTTGGCAC
Source organism: Malus domestica (assembly GCF_042453785.1). Taxonomy (NCBI): domain Eukaryota; kingdom Viridiplantae; phylum Streptophyta; class Magnoliopsida; order Rosales; family Rosaceae; genus Malus; species Malus domestica. The sequence continues at coordinate 15,241,594 of NC_091672.1, forward strand.
AGATGAAACCAGCCACTGACAAAGCTAAAGGAATCACAGCTGCTTTCAGCACTGGCTTTATGATGATATCTGCCTTTGATGTTGAGCTCTCCATCCTAAAAAACCAACTTGATGCTCGTGCTAGGCTGTTGGATGATCGAATTCAGATCACGATATGAAATCACAACGAAACTTGATTAGTTTCTTGAATGTCAAGGCTTTACTTCTTATGGACGTAATCAAACAATGTGAGTTTTGTTATATAAAGCTGTTAGGATTATTCTTTAGCTTTGTGTTTTGTGCTTAGCCTTCCGTAAAGAGAGGTAGAGGGGGCTTTCTGTTGCCTTTCTATTACACTATCAGGCCTTTATCTCACTTTTATACAACTTTCTTGGTGGAGTTTGGATTTGGAATCTAATTCCTTCTCTAATATTATTTCCGCGAATGCACACGTGGGTGTTTAGTAACATATGTTTCTTTTTTCCTTTTTGGAGACGAGCGACATGGGGTGCGACGTAATTCCCAATGAAAATATCGGTGATATCGGAAATATCGGTGATCCAAAAACATGGAAATTTCAATGCAAATATCGGGATATTATCGATATCGATAAAAATTGAATAAAAACCACGGAAATTGTAAGAAAAACTTGGAAATTTTTATTAAAACTTTGCAGGATGTTTATTTAGTTAATTATCTATTAGTTTATTACAAAAAATTGGAAGGAAATGCATTGCATGATGGATTTAACTGATTTAAGTTGATTATTTAGCGAGCTGGCAAACATTGTGAGTGTAGAAAATATGTAGTAATTAATGAAAGAAGTTTAAACACACCATAATCATTTATATATAATGAATTAGTACAATATTTACACTTTATACATTGCATGGTAAGATAGATGAGTGACTTAGTACCACATAGAGTTCCTATCAAGGTCTAAAATATCGATGATATCGGAAATATCGGTAGTCCAAAAACACGAAAATTTCGATGTAAATATTGGGATAATATCGATATTTTAGACTACCTTGCAATACAATAGCATGTTTGATAACATTTTGTAAAACAGTTTTTTATTTTTCAGATACAAAAATATGTGTTTGGTAATTTTTTATTATTATTATTTTTTTTTTTAAGAAAGAACTCAGAGAACAATATTTAACTAAAATTATTTAAAAGATCAAATTATGTAAAAGAAATTACAAACAACGTAAGAAAAACAAAGCCAAAGTTTTGGGAAAAGATCAAAAAAAACTATGTACACCACAACCACCTTACCATGGCCATCACAACCGGCATTCCAACTATAAGTATTGTCGCCGCCAGCACTCTACTACTGCCATGATCACCCCGCCACCTCTATCATCACCTCAATCCCCAACCACCTCCCAACAATTATGCCACCTACACCTTCTAACCATCATTGTTAACAACATCCACATCCACATCACCATATCCACCGCATTTTCCCCTTCCACCACCACCACCACCTCCCAACAGTTACATTCCCACGACCACGCTCACCATCATTTTTAACCCCTCCTCTGACCATGGCCACCACCACTTTCACCATCATTGCCACCATTATCCCCACCACCTTTTAACAACTCCATTACTGGCCACTACCACACTTATTGTTATCACCACTCCTACCACCATCACTAACTCCGCCGCCTCTCAGCACCATTGCCAATGCCCCATTTTCTTAATCTTGGGACCAAAATAGGATTTTGCAAACCGTGCACACAACATGCACAACAATATGACAGAAATCCCCCCGACCAGATCACTCTGCCAATTAACATGTAAGAAAGATCAATTAACAACGACGGTCTTGCCACCCCCCTTCGCAAATCCACTAGAAGTACGATGACGTTACTGTCATAGGCGAGATGTGGGAAAACGTCATGGAAATCTGTTTATCTCTAGAAGGAGTCCAACGAAGCCCGCTAGCTAGAGAACCTATAGACTTGCCGACATGAAGGCATGTATCAAAGACCTCAAAGAAGCTGTTTCCTGTTTGAAGAGTTGGCTACCCGAATGACGGAAGTAATTGATCTAACCTCCGAGGAGCCACCTCAACTTCTTATCCCTGAGGAACATTGTAGGAAATCCAAGAATGGTGGCCACCATTAACAAGCCACTGGCGATCGATTCCAATATCTTGATGTTCTCTGACAGTGATTTGAAAGATATCCATTCACCTCATGACGACGCCCTCATCGTTAAGGTTCAAATCTCTAACACCCTGGTAAGCTGCGTCGCTTCTTGGTCGATAATGGCTCAGGAGTTAGCGTTCTCTTTAAGGATGCCACTGAAAAGATGGGGATTCTCTACAGCATCAACAAGGGAATACAACCCTTCACACCTTCAACGGGGCACCGGTGCAATTTCTAGAGACAATGAAGCTAGTGGTCCAAGCAAAACCCTATAATCACTTGGTGACCTTCCACGTAATGGATTGCCCAACTCCCCACAGCGCCATCCTTGGCCGGACTTGGTTACATAAGATGAAGGTTGTTCCGTCCATTTACCACAAGTTACTCTATTACCCGGCTCTCGACATAGTAAAAGTAATAAAATGAGATCAATCAGTGGCACGTTGTTACGCTATCAAAATCATGAACATTATCAGAAAAAAAAAAGAATGAAGCTTCAGTACCCGCATGTATGAATTAGCATAACAATCATAGTCAAGGGGTCAGCAGACGAGTTTCAAAGAATTCGACCTAGATCTTAACCCCCAAGATGACAGTACACTAGAGTCAAGGCTAAATAAGACGTTGTATATATCAGCCTCGATCCCTACAGATTGGAATAGAAAGCTAGGATTGGCTTGAAGCTAATTGATCGAGAGAAAGAACTGTTGACCAACTTCTTATAAGCTAACAAAGAACTATTCGTATGGTTAGTATAGGACATGCCAGGAATCGATCCCTCTGTGATCTGCCACCGTCTGGACCCAACTGCCAGACCAATTATCCAGTGTAAACAAAACCACGAAACAGAGTGAAGTATGATCATAGAGACGGAGATCGATAAACTCAAAGACGCCCAGTTTATTGTTGAAGTCTATCACCAAGACTAGTTAGCAGATGTAATGCTGGTGCAAAAGATGAATAGAAAGTGGAGAGTATGTGTGGATTTCACGGACTTGAATAAAGAATGCCCAAATGATCTGTATCCACTTCCACGGATCAACCTCTTAGTAGATTCAGTCGTAGGACACAAGCTCCTAAGCTTCATGGATGCTTACTCTGGGTACAACCAGATAAAGATGTATGAACTGGACATGGAAGCAACAGGTACATACTACTATAAAGTTATCCTTTGGACTTAAGAATGCAGAGGCAACATACCAATGACTCGTTAATCGGATCTTTAAGGAAAAGATCGAAAACACAATCGAAGTCTATGTAGACAACATGGTTGTCAAAAGCAAAGAGAAGAAGGACCACATGACACACCTCCAAGAGTCATTTGACTTGCTCCGAAAGTACAACATGAAGCTGAATCCATAAAAGTGTACCTTCAGAGTAACATCATGCAAATTATTGGGTTACATGGTTACTAAGCATGGAATTTAGGCTAAGATGCAACCAAGTACAAGTACAAGTCTTCTCCATCGACTGGTTTGGATAGCAAGGTTTGGAGATGTATTCTTTAAGCTTCATGAAGGCTTCTTCGCATTCATCTGTGTATAGTAGACCCTTGCTATTCTTATTGCCATAAAGAACCGTTTTCACTTGTCAGTCGTGAAAAGAATCTACTGAGGGCTACCGCTCGCTTTAGACTTTGTATTTTCTTCATGGTTATGGGCGATCTCATCTCTATGATAGCCTTGATCTGGTCTGGAATCCTAAAGACTGATCTCGACTTTGCAGAGGAGCATCAAGAATACGCTCTCAAGTTCGACTAGCAGCCTATTAACAGTAGATCCAATCATATTACAACAAAGGTGTCAAGCCCAAAAGTCTGCAAATCGGGGACTTGGTCTTAAGAGAAGTTTTTTAGAATACCAAAATCCCAAGAGAGGGCAAACTCGGGGCAAACTGGAAAAGACCATAAAAATCACTAAAGTATGAGGCAATAACAAACCTATCACTTAGAGCACATAGATGGAACACCGATCACCAAGAACTAGAACATTGCCAAGCTCCGAAAATATTATCCATGAACGCGCCATCCGAACTACACGCAGTTTGATTCCCTCCCCAAGATATGAAGGCAGTCCACTCCGAACCCAATCGCAAAGCCATCATCTACACGAAGATAAGTGAATGGAGAACTTATCTCCTCACACCTTACCATAGACTTATCGTCAAAAGTGATCCCTGGTGTAATTTTTACATCATATTATCTTTTTCTTAGAATTACACCGATGATTTGATTCTCCATCCCGAAGATATGTAGTCAATCATTTCCAGATTCAATCATACCCCCTTTTTCAATCAATCCTATTTTGATTATGAATAAAAAAAAGTCTTCTTTCAACGTTTATTTCTTTTTTTCTCTTTTACGATGCATGGAACATCTCGTAAGCTTTGAAAACTTTGCACGAATGTAAGTATAAAAAGTTCAAAGTAATATTGTCAGAGGAACCTCCCTTAGCCCAATCTGTCTTGAACGGTTAACAGCTTGATAGACTTGAACCGTAATAAGCACGGTAACGGTTGGTTGGCTATAGGCACAGGCACATAGTGTCCTAACCTGAAGTCCAATGCACCATCCAACCTTTGGAAAGTTTATACAAATAGTAAGGTTTGGGTTATAACATTCAAACCCGAGCTCTTCACTAGTTGACAGAATAGTCGAAAGGGCGATCCGGAAATCATTCAAAGGTGGCTCTGAACTCCGACCCCGAGTACAACTACTTCTATCCTGAACCAGCATACTAAGCCAAGTATGTTCTGCAACATCATATGTTAGTAGGTTCGAAGAAGGCATCTAGACTAAGTAATCCCTAAGAGAAATTTTATTCCAACGAAGCTCCGATATGCGAAAAGACTTTGGCCAAGCCAACCAAGGTGGTTCGATCGGAAACACTTATGTCTAACGCATAGGCTCTAACCAAAGGATTCAAAAAGTGTTTTTTACCCACATGTTGATGACCAAGTTTCCAAATAACTTTTATTTAAAATCACTGGAAACGGACATGCGATCTAGTCTAGAAAGAAAATTCCCTTCTCTGACTACGTTGCAAGTAGGCTTGACAAACATGTCATGTTTGTCGTTTTTGTGTAACACCTGCTATCTTAACGGGTTATATTGTGTCACACCCATTATCTTAACCGGTTCTTAACAGGTTGGGTCATTTTACCCAACAAGTAAAATGACCCGACTCGTTATGACCCATTAAGAAAAAAAAAATATATATATATTATATAAATTTGAACATACCACAATGCCACATAAACATTACTTCAAAACATAAAAACACATTTGTCGTTAAGTACTACATACTCCAAAATAAGAGCTTAATAAAAAAGCATCAATACACTACTACAAAATATCAAATGTCCAAAGATATGAAAAATGAAGGAGTTTTTCTTTTCAAGGTTGTGAAACATTTCTCAAAAGTTAAAACCTTGCCAATGAAACTCAAAGCTTGCATGTTGTTCTTTTTACAAAATCCTTCAATTTTCATTGATCATCATGGGAAAATAGTATTGGAACTTTGATTTGATTTATTGTCTTCAAAAGTTATATTGATGAGAGAGAGTCCAATTTAGGGCTGAGAAAAACATTGGGTGGCCAAGATTAAATTTCAGCCGATCCAACAGTCATCCATTTTCTAAATATATATATATATATATATATATATATATATTAACTTTTAGTTCGGTTAGGGATTTAATTATACTGATGTTAATTATACTATTTTTTTAGTGGTATAAAATTATTAAATTCATTTTTTTTTATCGTGTAACAGGTACCCACGTGTATACCTATATCGGCCCATTATTTCAACTGGTGCTTATCGGATTACCCGATAACGACCCGATTCATTATTATGTTGACCCGAAAACCTGTTAATTTCGTGTCGTTTAGTGTCGGATTAACGGGTCATGTCAAAAATTGCTAGCCAAAGACTAGGGCAAGGTAAAAATAGTTGATTATCATTTAATTCTTTCGCAAGTAGCTTCAGACTTAAACTTCTTCAATCCGATAAATGTATTGATAAGCATGGAGCAAAGGGTCCTTCATGAGTTTAATGCTCAATTCCTAGTACCATAGCAAGGTGGTTCTCTGACTATTGTGATGAGGATCCTTTACTGATGCTAAGTTTGAGAGGTAATATTTTTTCCGAATCAACATTATCAAGGAGGCTTTTTGAGCCATGTCCCAAACCCATAAACTTATTTGCATTCTGTTATGTTGCTTATTTATTTCTTGAAGTACGTTTACTTAGAAAAATTTATCGAATTAAGAATCTCCTCACATATACAAAGACAAAGCAGATAGTCACACAAGCACATGCTCATTGTCCAATTCCCAATAAGAGGGACCAAATAGTTATAGTGTTTGGGGGAGACAAGCTCTCACCCCTAGCAAAAGGAAAATCTTAAAGACAAGGCGACATGTTGGACCAAAATCATTAGTGTTGAAGAGGATACCACTATCAGATCAATGGCATACTATGCCCATCTTGCTGCATTTCGAGCATGACACTACATTGAGGGCGAACATTCAGATGGAGATCTGCCACCGTCGTCGTCTATAAGCAGAGGAAGAGGAAGAAAACGTTGATGGAAAACCCCAATGTAACCTTAATACCTCGAAGAGATTGGACTCAGATGCAAATCCTGCATCGTGAGTGCCTAAACGGGATGAATGTTATGGAACAAATCGCAAGAAGTGAAGGACATTAAGATAGAACTATGGCTAAATAAGGAAACATTTAGCTTTGTTGGACAGAAATCGACAAACAAGAGGAAGGATTTTGGTTGGAAGATTCTCGACATCGAAAGATCAAAGAAGAAACTGACAACAGAAGCATTGGTTAGAACACAAGAGTTCAATAATGTAGAAACGAAAGTGGTTGTGAAACAACTATTTAAAAGCAAATCATTAGAAGATTTCACCATTGAAAACAAAGAGTCGTGTACCTTGGGATCAATACGTGCAAAGATTGAAGCCAATTAATGAAAAGTGTGGAAAAGCCTGCACACGAAACAGAGGCGTTCATCATCATTGCAGTTGATTTTTCACGATTCTAGAGGTTAGTTATGGAAACCGAAGCGACTCAACTACCCCGCTTTAATGTTTGAGAACCAAACTAGCTCACAAAGAATCTGAAGACTAAATGGTGCATTTTCCAACTTACTCTGTAAGGCATGGTCTTTGGTTAACAATTCATCCTTAAAAGGAAAGGGTTGCCTCTCAAATAAATGGTTAAGGGCAACTGTGGGACCATGACTTTCCTGGGCCAAAGTAAGCCTAATCTGAATACAGTTACCTCAGAAGTCCTGTCATGGACTTACCAGCTTCAGGGCGGAGCTATATCAAACGAAGCAGCGGTGCCACCATCACCAGCTTCAGGGCGAAGCTGTATCAGACAAAGCAGTGGTGCCACCATCACCTGTTCCGGGACAATATGTGGAGTCCTAAGGACTCCGCTGGATGACCATGCTTGTCCCATAGGACACGCAATCTGATCTGAATATGGACATAATTAGATCATTTGAGTCTTGGAATTCCTATAATTTAGGAATTAGTGTGCGCTACAAGTAATCATAATTGCTAAGAGAATGCAATATCTACTACTAGATATCCTCTAAGAGATTCTCCCGACTTAGAACGAGGATTCTATCCTATAAAGGTCTCTTTCTCCACGGTGCAACACACCCATCTAGGGTTCATCTATTGTAATGCCAATCTAAATACTTCAATTCACTAATCCATTACTTGAGTCTAAAATCAGTCACTAACTTGACCGTCGGAAAGCTTTTGGCCAGCACAAACCCCTCCCTCTGCTCTAGTCTCAGGCTTGCTCACGTTGTTTACTGTTTTGCAGGTTGCTCGAGTTTATGCTTAACCACCACTCATTGTGGTGCAGGAATTTGGTTCCAACAGAATGGTTCCGTCGCACAAAGGCCTTTTCATCTTTATCAGGACAAGAGCTCTCCATTTCTTGCAATTCATCATTTTCATCAAATTCACTTTCTTTCTCTTTCTCCAAAATTCATTCACTGTAAACTGATCGGCTGCTCTTTAGCATCCACCTACAACACCTCTTCCCAAATTTCTACATCTCTCATAGTCCCCCAAAGATATTACATTTATTCTTAATAATTTTGAAGTTGTGAAATTTGTAATGAAATCTTGTGTTCTTAGTTTATGTTGTGAATTTGTTATATATATTGTGAATTTGTTTTATATATATTGTGAATGTATTCTTGATTAGTATGTTTTAATATTTGTGAGAATTTTGTTTAAAAAAAATTGGGGAACTTGTTGAGGGATAGGTTTGGAATGTTGAGATATGGGTTGTATGGCCGAGTTGGGGAGGGGGAGAGGTGGTGAAGGGGACAGGTTTGGGGACGAAAAAGGGTTTGGGGACAGGGAACGGTGGAGAGGGGTACATGTTTGGGGAAGGAGACGAGTAGAGAGGGAGATGGTTGGGGAAGGAGATGAGTGGGGATGGGGACGGTTGGGGAGGGGGACAGGGTAGGAGGGGGTACAGGGATTAAGGAGTGAGGGTACGACGATGGGTGATATGGTCAAGATAAATTTTTGTTATATTACAATTTTTTAGGAAATTTCTAGAAATTTTTTAGATAGATACCTAGGCGCCTCATTGTCGTCACCATTTTTCTTGGCTAACGACTCATGGTTGAATATGCACAAGTCATGGGCGTCCAGCATCCCCACGGGTTCATTCAATGTTGAATTACACAATACTTGTACTCATCTGCCTTAATTGCCTTTTGACTACCCATAAATGGAGGAACATCTCCTCCGAAGTGAAGCAAGCCCTAATGGTAGAGCTCTCAGGAGTTATTTTTTTAAATTTAATATTTTAATAATTTTAATTATGATAATTACTAAATTACTCTACTTTTATGACTAACACTTGTTTTTGGTCTATTTCAAATCAATTTCAATATTAATGTAGGAGACTCGAGTACGTTGGACTGCGTTAATCGGTTGTGGACTAAGAGATTCAGAGAGTGGATGTTCGAGCTACACTCCCAGTACAAGAATTTTGCAAGTCATGAAGAAGCTCTACCCATCAACCCCATGAATTAGCAAATAGGATGGACCAGTGAGAGTGGCTTTGTGGTTATTTTCAGAATTTATAAATTCTAGCATCTTCCATGGAACGAGTGAAGCTATTTATTATCCGGAATAATATTTTCTTTCCAATAATGTTGTACGAACTTTGGTATTAATTAAATAAATTTGTTTAATTTTATGATATTAATATAATAATAGTTAATTATTTTTTTAAATTAATGTAGACGACCATTTCCGTCGGCCAACGACATCAACTAATTTTTTATCTTCAGTTAAAGCATGTCGTCGGGCAAAGTTGACAAAAATTATTTTTATAAATATTTAGTTTTTGCGCGACGGTAAGTTTTCGTCGAGTGAAACATTGTCCGCAGGGCCTCGACGGTCAGCAAAAGACTCGCTCGATGAAGTTTAGTCGCCATGTTCATCAGGCAAGACCTCATTGCCTGACAAAGTGTTTTACGACGGCTTTTGCTCGATGACTTTTACTTGACAGAATTCCGTCACCTTATCTTTTCGTGACTAACATTGTCCTTAGGAGGCGTAACAGATTTCATCTCCCAAGTCGGTTTTTTTGTAGTGTATATCTACTGATTTTTTTTAATGGAATTCCCTTTTAATTGATAGTTATTCAATCCTAGTAACCCAAAAGCTACACACATATCTTTTTGCTTACAGTTGATTTTAACAAAATCCCAGCAGTCTGCATAAATTTTCTAGAATACTCGATAATCATCTCTAGCAAGAATGCTATATTTTTCACTTTTACTTACCGAAACGTAATGAAAGTTCAGAGAAAACGGGTAGAATGATTGAATGCCTCAATAGATCACTTGAGCCTTAATTTTGTATTATATATTTGGGAAATGATAAGCACATATTTTTTTCTTTTTTCACCCACTCATGTTTAATCATGTCTGTCACAGCCAGTCCCGAGATTCTATATATCGAGGTTGTGAAATGACAAAATTACCCTTGACGGTTACTAAGGTATGTGTGTGACATGTTATTGATTATGCATATTTCCTAAGTTTTGGAAAAATTTAATTGGATTAAAGGTTATATGTATTTTTGTGGTTAGGGAGTTAAGAAAAATGGATGGTGATGGTTTTGGGATGGACCACACACACATACACACGGGTCAAACCTCTCTCTCTCCTTCCCGTGCTCTCTCTCTCTCTTCTCTTCTCAGTTCACTCTCTCCCTCTCGAAAACGTACAGACGAGACCAAATTCCCTCTAAACATCGCGGATCGACGCCAAAAAGGTAAGGTTCTTCATCCTTTCGACCTCCTGAGTCGTTTGGTACTAGTTTTAGAACGGGAAACCTTAGAAATCACGTTGAAAACCCGAGGTCCGATTTGAGTACTGTTCATGCATTCGTGATGTGTTGATTTTCAGGGAATTCTAAGCTTATAGTGAGCTTAGTGAGGTCCTAAGGAAGCTCGGAGTGCTTAGTTTGAAGGTTTTGGACGTCGGGATCGTTGAGTTCGAAGTTGGCCGGTTTTCTTGGAATTTCTCCGGTGAGATTTCGTAGTTTTTTTAGCCTTAAAGTAGTGTAACGTGAATCTACATGCTTAGAGCTTCATTTTGATATAAAATGCGTGAAAAATGGTTGAGAAATGACAGAGAACAAGGAGATTGAAAAATCTCCAGTTTTCCGGCGACCGGCGACTGGAGGTTAGGGGTGATGCGCGTGGGGGTGCGTGAACCCGTGCCTATCCCGGCGCATGGGGGCGCGTGTGGCCTCGGAAAATTTTTCTGAAAATATGTCGACGTCCGTGACGTCGAGTAGGTCACTGTGGTTAAGCTACTCCTCATATCGCCAATTAATTTTTTTTATAGAACCTCGACGTTCTTCAAATTTATTCAATCTAGTGGTCAAAAATAAAAAATATGTGGGTGAGAAACTAAAAATGTATGTCAAAATCAGCTCCCTGAAAATTATTGTACAAAAAAAAAATGTAATCCCCAAACTTGGATTAAAGTCTATCAACTAATTAGATGAACATTTATCCTTTCGGTGATTATATTTGTCATCACTTGAAGGGAAAGCAAAGATGATGAAGAAAGGAGTTGCTGTGTTTTTCTTTCTATTTTGTTTAGCATTGACACGATGTATTGCTTCTTCCGATAGTCATGGCAGAACCCTGATCCTAAGCTTGTCAAAATAGAATGTAGAATTATCACATGTTGTTTTCAACTTGGTAATTACTATATGCACAAGCATTCAAGTGTGGGGTGTCATCACAAAAGGTCTCGGCATTAGTTGGAGTGAGGTTAGGATATTTAAACTTTTTTTTTCTCAGAGATACAATCAATGTGGGATATTTGAATAGTCAAGTGCCTTCGAACTTACCACACTGCTTCTGCAATTTTTTACCATGAGATTTGCATACTTACTGGACTCGCAAAGTCGCCATTCAACAAGATTGCTGCAAGACCATTGTAGAAATGGACGACGATTGAGCCAACTATGTTTTCTACAAGTTCAACAACTATTTCTTCCATGCTTTGTTAAAGAATCATTGCTGCAGTAAAGCTTCCCCGGCACCACCAAAAGCTTAAGATGGCTAGTTAGTTTTAGGACAACTAAAATATATAGCTCAGAATAAATTAGTACTATTTTATTTCCCCTGATGTTAGCACTTATTAGGTTTTTATTCCAGCATTCTCCCTTGGGGCATGTATATATTATTAGATAGTTTTAGGATTTTAATAATTTTTTTAACAAATGATATTATTTATACTAAAGGAATAGGGAAGTAGGCTAAACCTCATAATGGGCTAACAATAATGTGGTACAAATCTGTCTTTGACGAGAATCGAACCTAATACCTCTCACTTACAAATAAAGAGGAACATCACTAGACTATAGTACTAAATGGCAAAATTTTAGTAATCTTTTAAATACACGGTAAGAATTGTTGGAAATAAAATATAAAGAGAAAGAAAGAAAAGAGAGAGATTAGGAGGAGAAATCAAAGTATCTTCCTCCTTATGATAGTGCCTATTTACAGGCCTAGTGTTTACATCGAAAATGTCTTAACTAAATACATATTACATATTGATCTAGAAGATGAATAGCCACATAATAAAAGTTATTTATAACATTTTTTCTTGGATGTTCACCAATTAATGGAAGTTGCCTCGATAAACCATGCATGGAAAACAAGTGGCGTAGCCAGAAAAACTTTGAAAGAGGGTCAACTTTAAATAACTATAAGATTAAAAGATAAAGAAAAACTCATATAAAAATAATAATCCTTAGTCTTAATAAGTATTCATAAAACATGATGTCATTCATCCAAATATCTCCCATTCAGTTTCGCAAATCACTTCCTAATATATTCATAGCAGAAAAAGTTATTTCGACACTAACTCTATGAATTACAATTTTTTTTATTAAACAAAAAAATAATTCTCACCTATAACCAACAAAATCACAAAGAAATTCTAACTAAGAGTTAAGAATTACCCATTAATTACCTATCTTGGAGTTGGAGATGCCAGATTCTCTAAATAGGAGAAGTTTAAAAGTTTTTTTGATGATGGAGGAGAAGTTTAAAGTTTAATGCTAATTGATTGATTACCTTTTCAATTTTTGTAATTTCTCTAATTTTTTAAGTATTTTAAATGCATTAAATAATGAAAGAAGACAAAATTAAGAAATAATTCTTCCACATTAGGACTCTTCGGTCAACTAACAAATAGGAATTAAGTTGTTTAGTGGGCTACAAGGGTCAATATATAACAATACAGCAGACCATTAATAAATTATAATATAATACATATTATTTTAATGGGGATCATTACAATTTCACTAGAGTCAAATGACCACTCTAATCACAAGGCGGCTTAGGCCCCATGGAAAACACAGTGGAAAAAAACCTAAGCGAAGGAGAAAAATCGGGCACCACGATTTTGAAATAATTATATGGTGTTGGACATGTTAAAACCTTGACAAGAAAAAGCCAAGTGGGATACGTCCATTACAACATATTGTCAAAGACTCCCCTTAATGAATAACTCCGCTAAATAAGTGACTCCCTAATGATAGCAAGTCTTCAATAGACTAGTCATCATTGTCAAGTTTGAAGTAATGTGCTTCAGTATTAAGTTTGAGTGTGATTGACTTAGGGAAGTGCAGAAATTTATTGGGAGTTGACAACAGGCATTTGTGTTCCTACAAAGAACAAATACAAACTAAACTCTAGTATTTAAAATAAACTAGGAGAAGTATAAAGTTCCATTGTAAATATAAACCATATATACAAATAGCCTTGTTGGTTCTTCAAGAGTCATAATAAAACTATTAACTCTTTTAAGAGTATGTTGCAACAATATAACTCAGTTCGAACTAACAAAAGTACTCGTTGAGGCAATTTATACTAAATTTATCTAGATTAGGTATTGAGTATATATTTTGAGCTTTATGCTCTTCATTTGAAATCTTTGATAAAGAATTTCATGGCATTCTCTATTCTTTATAAAATTGCTTCGAGGGAGATCAACACTTAAAAATCTCAAGTAGTTGCAGTCTCCACATGCTATGAGTCTCACGTTTAAAATAACAATGTACTTATAGAAATGTGGTTGCATATATGACAAAATAAAAATACTCATGTCTCTACTATGAAGCACCATGCCATTTAGTGAGTTTATTTCATTACAAACACACAAGAATGACGTTGGGGTATAAATTATATGTTCTCTTATTCCACATTTTTCAATGGCTCTTAAAATGAAATTTTCCTCTTTCCAATTTGGCCAACCATTTTACAATTGTATAAGGGAAAACGTGACTGAATAGCCCTTGATGACGTGAGTAGCTCATCATTTGTGATCCAGTTCTCATTTGCATGTGCATGCTTAATTTATAAGTACTTCATTACTTGGGTACAATTGTGACAGTCCGTCTCAGAAAATATTGATTTTTTTTATAATTTTATTAAGTGATTTTACGAAATTGCCTTTCGAGACACGTGTGTTGACTGAGATTATTTACGGTGTCGTGTCACCTAAGAATTTCTTTATTGGCCTATCCTCGTAATACTCGTCACTACGAACGCGTGGGCGCAAGCAGTTCGTGATTTGGAGCTATAACGAATAAGTTATTAAAGTTTGAAATTTGATCAATTTTATTATTTTCAGAAAATATGGATTCTTCCTTTATAAAATCTGGTGTGCTATTTGGATGGCCCAAATTTAAAGAAGAAGAAATGGATGGTGCGGATGGAAAGGAAAGAAAGAAAAAAAAAAGGAAGAAGAAGAGATTGGGCAAGCTGCACAACCAGATGAAGAGATGCAGGAGCTCCGAGAGAGAAATGAGAGGGAGCTGGCCGAATTGGGAGAATAGAGAGAGAGAGAGAGACTGACCAATCAGAATCAGGGAAAGGAGGAAAGAAGGGAGAGAGTGGCGCGGGGGATCGGCTGGATCCCCTTGGCCCGTTCTTGACCCAGTCGGCACCCAAGTGTAATTTCGATGATTTCCACTCGTTTTTCTAGCGAATTGCTTCAACAAACCTCATGGGAAACACTTTAGAACCCTTCCTCTATCCATTCCATCTCAAATTTGGAGAGATTTGGTTTTAAAAATAGAGAAAACCGCAAGAAAGGGGTGCGGCAGAGTTGATTTGAGGACGGATTGAGCACACCCAAAATCTAGGGTTTCCGACGGGTTTTGTTGAAATTGGAGGCCTTGCCGACCGACTTGGCCTTGTCCACGGGTATAAAAGTTTCTCTACTCATTGAGATCTTCATTTCTGTAAATTTTGGTAATTTTTTGAAATAGTTGGATTTTCCGGCGAGCCGGGGCGGCCGACTGCCACCCACGGCGGAGCGTGCGGTGGCACGTGGCCAATGGGCCACCAATATTCTTTTTAAGCTATATTTGATGTCCTAAGTTCAGTTTTGATAGTGGCTTAACGTTAGTTGATCATTTGGACTTAATTTCGATACGATTCATGGTTAGGCCAAAAAGTGAATCGACGATCCAACCGTCGGATCATCATCAAACTTTGATACGTAGTATTACGTAATATTTGAAGAATGCAGGAACTTACGGATTGAAAATCCGACGTATGGATCTTCCCGAATTGGATTTGTAAGTTCATAAAATAAAAGGTTAACCGCCACTCGGTTTTAGAAATTGGCGGAGATCCAACCGTCAGATCATAACGAAATTTTAGTATGTTGTTCTAGAAGCTTAATTTGTATCTTGGGAAGTGACGGATCAAAAGTCTGAGCTGTGGATCTTTCAGATTGAGTTATGTGGGTTTATGACCCTACCGTCGAACTTAGTCGACGGTTGACCTTTGATCAACGGGTCTCGCATTATTCTTGAATACCCTTGTGGATGTGTGTTATGTGAATTTCATATTCTATGGATAAGAGTTCTGAGACGTGGTTTGATAACTGTTTTAGTCGTCGAGCGTTCGGGACACCTTGGTTCTGATGTTAGGGAGTCGTAGCGCGGACCCCAAGTGAGTGGGTATTTGTTTTCTATATATACCTATATACTATTGATTTTTCCCAGAAATCGGATTTAAATGAAAGTATGTTTTAAAATGCCATGCATACATTATATGAATTGATAATTGATGCGTGTATATATATATATATATATGTGTGTGTGTGTGTGTGTGTGTGTGTGTGTGTGTGTGTGTGTGTGTGTGAATTGGTGATGTGGACGCAAAAGTGAGTACAGGTGAGTTTTATGTTAATCATGTGATTTATTGTGATGTGAATTGTATTGAAAGCTCAAACCTGCACCCTTGGTGTTAGTGCTTATATTATTCACCCCGCACCATACGCTCACCTTGGATCCAAGTAGGTGCATGTCGTACAGACCAATAGAGGGTTCCGACATGTCGTACAGACCATGAGAGGTGGTTCCGACTGTAGGTGACTTTGGATTATTATACAGTTGTTGATAAGAGAAGCACTATAGTGTATTCTTACACCATTCTTGTCGTACAGACTACTTCAGGTAGTTCCAATTTATGTGCAAAGTAGTGCCGTACAGGTCACAGTTGGTGACTCCAGTTGGATTGGATATTAAGCTATAGAATTAATCGTACAGGACCAGCTACAGGGTCTCCGGTTGATTTATCATTTCACCTGATTTATATTGATGCATCAATATTATGTTTCGATGCATTGCATGGCATATTTTCTGAAAAGTGTTAAAGGATTGTGATTTGAGATATTTGCTGATATATATGCTGATATATATGGTTATATAAATTATTTTCTGGGAAAGTATACAGGTTTTTCAGCGAGGGGTTATGAATGTTGATAAATGAGATATTCTTGAAAAGCTTTATTTTCGCCCACTCACATTTTCTGTTTTGCGCCCCTCCAGGTTCTAGTAGCAAAGTTCCTTATCGACGAGGATTCGTGGCATGTCCTTGTTAAGGTGGCTATTTTTGTGGGTATGGTTTCTACCTACATTGCTGTACTTGACTATGCTCTGACATCACATGTGATTTGGGTTCATACCCACGCACAGTGCACTCGGTTATTTAGGCACCTTTAGGTTTAAATTTATTCGCATCATTCCTTATCATCACTTTATGGCTTCGTCACCTTCTAGGTGGCGGCCAGCACATCTCGATTCGGAGTCCTAGTGAACATTCCGGATCGGGGTGTGTCAGTTTGTTATTAGAGCATAAGTTGGACAGTATTGCGTTCATCACACGCATGATGTGAGCATTATTGGTTTTGCCACCTCGTCGATTACGAGAAAATGTAGTAGCTTCTCTAAGTTTTTGTGGTCAGGTCGATTTCTTGATGTTTAAGAAGAGCACTCCGGCGAATGTTCTCATAATTAAAGAGAAGAAATTCTCTATCAAGGGGCGAATTAGAGGAAAGAGGATGGCCTAAATTAGGGTTAGCGCATCATTGGGTGTTATCAGATACTCTGCCAATTAATCTGATACTTATCCTCTAGCCATCGGCATTAAACTGTTGAGATTGGAACTCCGAAATAGTTTGATTCCTTGACAGTATCTATTGGATTATTACCTATTGGAATTCTTGTGAAGTCTACCTTGTTAAGATTCTAGGACAGTCTCGTGTGACGATGGTGCTAAAATAATAGCATTTAATGGAAAAGCACTTTGGAAGTATCACTTTGGGTGTATGATTGGACTTGGAAAGTGATATTGTACACCCTTAGTGCGGAGTATCTTGTATGTGTAAAGGATGTGAGAATCAATAGCCATGGTGTTGAACCTAAGCTATGCTCATGTGATGTTTCAATTATTTATAGCCTTACTTAAGTAGAGAAGCTGTGTTCTTCCAGCCCTAAAGCTTAGAGTATTGATGATGTTTTCTTTCCTTTAAAAAGGGCGTTAGAATTTTGAATACAAGCATTGGTGGATCAACTAAGTTAGAAAGGTGAGTTGTTATTAATTTCTCTCACTTTGTGATATAAATGTGATATAAAAGTCTGTGTTCATGATCCAATCAGGTGTGGAGATATAAAAGGAATTAAAAGTCGAGGCTCCACTTGATGTGATTGAAGGAAATTCTCAGTCTAGGCGAGCCTGCCTTTGGTTAGAGCAGAAGAATGTTTGAGGATATACAGTTCAACTTCCTGGGCAACCACAGTTTCTTATTGGTTGTTTCCAGAGGATGATGGCATTATGAGATAGCTACTTTGGACTCTTATACTAGTTCGGACAATTAGAAAACGAACTAGATTATTATTTGGATGTAATTGTAATTTGCCGTATTGCATATTTTACTTCAAGAATTGAAAAGTCTTTCCTGAGGTTATGAGTACTAGATAATACGTGAATTGCGGAGGAGCATCGTAATCAGGTATTTGGAGGATCAAGATTGTGTCATAGAAATTTTATGATTTTGACACGATGTTTGAAAGGTAGTACGTGAACACGAGCAAGGCTTTGTTCAGATGTTGCGTTCTAAAGTTTATCGATTAAGGAATTTATTCAACCAAGTCTCCTACTTATGGAACTTCGAACTTTGGGATTTTACTTAGATTTAGTCACTTCCTTAAGTGACGGTTGGAGTTATTTTCCTCATACACCAGTTTTATTTAGATTGATACTTATCTTGGAAGGTGTGATCTTTATAGATGGTATTCTTTTCTCATTTCAAAAAGAGTTATAGGGATGAAGGTTGAAATCCTCACAAAGTGTCGTGAGATTTAAGATATTCTTAGTCTTATTGAGGTTATCGACTATTGATCAGCGAACTTACAGCTTTAGTGTTTTGCATCACTTTTGATCAAAGAAGTTGGTTTAGTGTGTGATGTGAGTTATGAATGAAGATCTCTGACAGATTAAGTGTTGCCTTTTCTTCATATGATTTTTACATCCTTTGGTAGCAGCGAGACATTTTGGAATTTAAGGTGACGTCTCTTCTCGGATGTTGGTTAAGTAAATGCATCGAGATGGGATAACACTTATGCTTCCTAGCAGTGGAACCAATAAAGATGAATCATCTTATATGTGTTTGGAGGTAACAATGGTCATTTTTCATTTGAAAACGGTTTGGTACTTCTTTGTGGAGAAGTGTGTCCAAAATCTTCATTAACTTTGGAGCTTTTTAATTACACTTACCTTTGGACAGAGTAAGTTGCTAGCAGCAGCATTGGAGGGATTAAATTAATGCCTATGATTGCACTATCGTGTATTATCCTGGTTGTGCAAATGTAATTACTGAGCATCGTAGCACAGATGATTTTTATCCTAAGTATTTTAGTCTCCCTCATTCCTTTATAGTTGACCCTTGAATATCGTTGCGACGTTATTTGGATTCTCCAAGAAATTGTCTAAATGAGTTACATCACTTACCATATCCAGATGCAAACGGGATAATTACTATAAGCTTCTGGTAAGAAGTATTTTGGTACATGTGGAGTGATAGTGATGCCTTGATGTTTATGGATTGACTTGGCAATCAATCCATTCTTCCATTGATTCTGAGGGAGCTACAGTTGGATCATTTGTTAAAATTACCTATTCTCGAATTTTTTAGTTAGTTGGCATTTTGGTCAACATCATTTCTGGTCATGACTTCATATTCATTCCTTGTGCTGAGAGTGTATTTGGTCAACTTTGGTACATGCCTACCCTATTGCAGTTCACACTATTTTCAAGGACAGATAGTCATTCGGGAAGAATTGCTTGGATATTGAAATCTAGTTGGAATCATTAATTCCTCAATCACCTGTCGATTACTCTGTGGATTAGATCATTACCATTGGTGATTAAGTATTCTGGAAGTTGTTTTTGGTAAGGGTAAGGACAACCAATCAGTTGGATATCATGAACTTTGAATGTGATGACCTTGTTTGGAGTTCTCAGATTTTCGAGTATGCTTTAGTCTTCTTGACATGATTTTTTTCATTTGATCGATGAGTAATTCGATACATTGTCTCGGCAAAGGCGTGCGCCAGTTTTATATCGATGCGTACAAGAAATCTCGAAGTGCAATCTCCTCATGAGTTTATTGGACTTACCAAAAAGGAATTTCATGTGGTATTAAGAATTGAATGGATTTCAGCTTAGTATTGGGGAAAGTATGAAGCCTAGTAATATTGACAACACTCTCCATGTAAGATTGAAATTACAATTATCGCTTGAATGTTGTCGATAAAGATTTGGATTCTCAAATTTTAGATTTCAAAGGTTATATTTTTTATTTGGTGAGCAATGCTAGTGAATAGTCGCGAAGGAAATATGTGATGATATATGTTCTTCTACACGCATCTTTCAGGACATCATTCTAGGACTTGATAATTTGGGGAGTACATGGATATCAAGCACTCCTAGCAGTTAGATTGATGAGCTTAAAGATTCTATGGCGTTGCGATCGAGGCACGAATTGGATGATTTGGACATAATTGCATTCAAGGAGCAAGATGATTCTTACTAACTTATTGAGACAACATTGAACTATCGACATTCCAGGCCGCAAACAGTAATATCAATGGCTTACTTTTGGGTTCTCTAAGCTAGTAGGTAAGACGACTCATCTTTAATAGTAGTTACTAATTAGTTATATTTCAAATTTTCTCGAAGTTCGTGTCACGACAAATGTTTGGCAAGGACCATTTTCATTTTGAATCTTGATTTTTGTGTGCAAGCATTTTCTATGAGACTATTCTATTTATTTGAGTATTTCTGATTTTGCAAATGTTGAGTGAGTTATTTCTACTTTTGGTTTTAAGTTTGGCGCAAGTGTTTGAACTGAAGGCTTCTATATTGATAGTTGTTTTTTATATCCGTAAACTTTTCTTAAGCCATTACGTGGTAAGTGGTATTCTTACTTGACGGATTTTGTGGAAGTTATATTACTATACTGACGAGGAAGGAAAAAGGTATGAGCTTGGAGGCATGAAAGAGGAATAATTGCAATCCAATCACGACAGAATGGCACTCTCTTTTATGCAACCGCTCTAATTTGATCTCTTCCTTGTGTAAGTATTTTTATATAATGGTACTCTTCTTATTTTTGAGTATTTTGCATCTAGCAAGTTATTTGAAATTTCGAGGATGAAATTTTTAAAGGGGGGAAGATTGTGACAGTCCGTCCCGGAAAATATTGATTTTTTTTTATAATTTTATTAAGTGATTTTACGAAATTGCCTTTCGAGACACGTGTGTTGACTGAGATTATTTACGGTGTCATGTCACCTAAGAATTTCTTTATTGGCCTATCCTCATAATACTTGTCACTACGGACGTGTGGGCGCAAGCGGTTCGTGATTTGGAGCTATAACGAAGAAGTTATTAAAGTTTGAAATTTGATCAATTTTATTATTTTCAGAAAATATGGATTCTTCCTTTATAAAATCTGGTGTGCTATTTGGATGGCCTAGATTTAAAGAAGAAGAAATGGATGGTGCGGATGGAAAGGAAAGAAAGAAAAAGAAAAGGAAGAAGAAGAGATTGGGCAAGCTGCCTATCTAGAGGAAAAGATGCAAGAGCTCCGGGAGAGAAATGAGAGGGAGCTGGCCAAATTGGGAGAAGAGAGAGAGAGAGACTGACCAATCAGAATAAGGGAAAGGAGGAAAGAAGGGAGAGAGTGGCGTGGGGGATCGGCCGGATCCCCTTGGCCCGTTCTTGACCCAGTCGGCACCCATGTGTAATTTCGATGATTTCCACCCATTTTTCCGGCGAATTGCTTCAAGAAACCTCATGGGAAACACTCTAGAACCCTTCCTCTATCCATTCCATCTCAAATTTGGAGAGATTTGGTTTTAAAAATAGAGAAAACCGCAAGAAAGGGGTGCGGCGGCCTTGGCTTCGAATCACCCTATCCCAAAGCAATTTCTTTCAATTTTCACCATCCATGGCATCCTCTTGAGGCCTAAAACAAAGCCCAAGCAATGGTTGGGACGGCGGAGTTGATTTGAGGACGGATTGAGCACACCCAAAATCTAGGGTTTCCGACGGGTTTTGTTTAAATTGGAGGCCTTGCCGACCGAATTGGCCTTGGCCACAGGTATGAAAGTTTCTCTACTCATTGAGATCTTCATTTCTGTAAATTTTGGTAATTTTTGGAAATAGTTGGATTTTTCGGCGAGCCGGGGCGGCCGACCGCCACCCACGGCGGCGTGTGCGGTGGCACGTGGCCAGTGGGCCACCAATGTTATTTTAAGCTATATTTGATGTCCTGAGTTCATTTTTGGTAGTGGCTTAACGTTAGTTGATCATTTGGACTTAATTTCGATACGATTCATGGTTAGGCCAAAAGATGAATCGACGATCCAACCGTCGGATCGTCACCAAACTTTGATACGTAGTAGTACGTAATATTTGAAGAATATAGGAACTTACGGATTGGAAATTCGACCTATGGATCTTCCTGAATTGGATTTGTAAGTTCATAAAATAAAAGGTTAACCGCCACTCGGTTTTGGAAATTGCCGGAGATCCAACCGTCGGATCATAACGAAATTTTAGTATGTTGTTCTAGAAGATTAATGTATATCTTGGGAAGTGACGGATTAGAAATCTTAGTTGTGGATCTTTCAGATTGAGTTATGTGAGGTTATAACCCTACCGTCGAACTTAGTCGACGGTTGACCTTTGATCAACGGGTCTCGCATTATTCTTGAATACCCTTGTGGATGTGTGTTATGTGAATTTCATATTCTATGGATAAGAGTTCTGAGACGTGGTTTGATAACTGTTTTAGTCGCCGAGCGTTCAGGACGCCTTGGTTCTGATGTTAGGGAGTCGTAGCGCGGACCCCAGGTGAGTGGGCATTTGTTTTCTATATATACCTATATACTATTGATTTTTCCCAGAAATCGGATTTAAATGAAAGTATGTTTTAAAATGCCATGCATACATTATATGAATTGATAATTGATGCATATATATATATATATATATATATATGTGTGTGTGTGTGTGTGTGTGAATTGGTGCTGTGGACGCACAGGTGAATATTAGGTGAGTTTTATGTTAATCATGTGATTTATTGTGATGTGAATTGTATTGAAAGCTCAAACCTGCACCCCTGGTGTTAGTGCTTATATTATTCACCCCGCACCATACGCTCACCTTGGATCCAAGTAGGTGCATGTCGTATAGACCAATAGAGGGTTCCGACATGTCGTACAGACCATGAGAGGTGGTTCCGACTATAGGTGACTTTAGATTATTATACAGCTGTTGATAAGAGAAGCACTAGAGCATATTCTTACACCATTCTTGTCGTACAGACTACTTCAGGTAGTTCCGATTTATTTGCAGAGTAGTGCCGTATAGGTCACAGTTGGTGACTTCGGTTGGATTGGATATTGAGCTATAGAATTAACAGTACAGGACCAGCTGCAGGGTCTCCGGTTGATTTATCATTTCACCTGATTTATATTGATGCATCCATATTATGTTTCGATGCATTGCATGGCATATTTTCTGAAAAGTGTTAAAGGATTGTGATTTGAGATATTTGCTGATATATATGGTTATATAAATTATTTTCTGGGAAAGTATACAGGTTTTTTAGCGAGGGGTTATGAATGTTGATAAATGAGATATTCTTGAAAAGCTTTATTTTCGCCCACTCACGTTTTCTGTTTTGCGCCCTTCCAGGTTCTAGTAGCAAAGTTCCTTATCGACGAGGATTCGTGGCATGTCCCTGTTAAGGTGGCTATTTTTGTGGGTATGGTTTCTACCTACATTGCTGTACTTGACTGTGCTCTGACATTACGTGTGATTTGGGTTCATACCCACGCACAATGCACTCGGTTATTTAGGCACCTTTAGGTTTGAATTTATTTGCATCTTTCCTTATCATCACTTTATGGCTTCGTCACCTTCCAGATGGTGGCCAGCACAGCTCGATTCGGAGTCCTAGTGGACATTCCGGATCGGGGTGTGTCAACAATGCCTCTTCAAGGCTTCCATTGTCAAATCTAGAACAAACATATGAAGATGAATTACTTAGAGAATTGGACTATAACCTCTTATGGAGCGTTATTTTCAATTAGGGCTTGAACTTTACTAATCTCTACTTAAGAAGAGTTCAAAGTTTATAAACTATATATATATATATATATATATATATATATATATATATATATATATATATGTCATGCTTTAGGCATGCAACAAATTAATTAATGTCACTTGTGACTTTATATTGCTTGGATGAGATAAATGCAAATGTATCAATGCTAATTCTCGACATTCTTTGAAAATTGTCTTTCTCCCTTAAAGTCGGGAATGTTGTTTGATCAAAGTGACAACCTGCAAAACTGCAGTAACTATGAGCACAACTTAAAACAAATTGACTTGAATCCTAATTTTAGTGGATGAAAAACATCGTTGTACACAATTACTTATTGGTTGGAAAATATACCTCAACCGAACTGATCATTATGATGCATGTGATCAAGATGCATCTTCCAAGCTTCAACTAGCAATGCATAAAATGCGTAAAGCTTGTGGTAAGCCATAAGAAGTTGTGTGCTCAAAATTAATCCCAAGTGGCATGAAATAGCATAAAAAATTTGGGAAATGGCGCTTGTCATAGTAGGCGAATAATAAAATGATCGTCTTGTAGATACACCTAGGTCACTAATCAAATAATCCACAATAAGATGTTGCATTCTCAAGACAAAATACAGGATCTAAAGTCAATTTTAGATGGTCAAAGGACCAAATTTCTATGTGAGCAATCCTTACAAGGACATGGACATTGCACTATGTTGAGGCGTCAAAATATGTCCATACATATTTGTAATAATCCTACACATCATTGTGGATATTGAATGGCCAAGATAATTATGCCATGATTTGGTCAATGAACTTCTGGTTTATGACAATATAAGCATACACTACTACTATAATTGTGCGATACAACTCATTAAAGAAAGTAGGAGCTTCTCAAATAAATAAAAATTTTAACTAACAAATTCAGAATAATATACGAAAATGAAATAAACAAAATTGAATCAACATAATAAAAGTGAAGAAAAATAAATTAAATGAAATGAAAAGCCAAGCTATTGAGAGATAACTCAACTGTTTATTGTTTGTAAGATCAAGTTGGGAGATAAATCTCAAACACTAAGAATGGAACAAAATGGCTTTCATCTGTATTAGAGAACAAGTTTGAAAACTCAAGGTGGGTGATATCCACCAAATTCAAAATTCATGGGAGAAATATCAATTTGTCTCAACAAGTTTTCATTTGTCTTTAACCAAGACTTTGGTAAAACTACACCAAATTTTGGTTCAATTATTTAGAATCAACAAATTCTGGGTTCTGATTCAATCTAATAACTTATCATCTAAGATGTACAATTTCATTCCTAAAATAAGGGACATAATAATTTTGTCATCAACGTTGAGAAAAAATACTCCAGGTGAACTGTATCCATCGAGTTCGAGATATTCATATTCCCATTTGAGTTTTGACGCATGCTTCAAATTGTATGAATACGAACCTCTATATTCATATGTGGGCCCTTTAACACCACTGACGAAAATTGGGATCAACGGACTAAGGTCCGGATCTAGCTATTTGATAGGGATCCTTCATGTCATGATCTTTTATATGATATTATAATCTTTATCATATCATATTGTGTAGTTACATGCGTTTAACATACATTATCTATACTAAAGTAGGGGGGAGGGCAGGCACTATTCACGTTTGTTTTGATTTTGCTTTATTTACAACAATACCAGCCTGATGGGGAGTGGGTTGGGAGGGTAATTCTCAAAATTTCAGAGGGTAATTTTGTCCATGTGGCTTATCAGGGAGCCACTCGATTTCACGCTATTTACAACAAGCCCGTCAGGTTTGGTCTGATATTGGGGCTGGTTGGAAGGGCACTTTTGTCCTATTTGTTTGAGACGGATTGGGTGGGTTTACTTTGCTGTCATTCAGGGAGGGTTTCGGGGATGGGAGGCCATGCCTCCGATAGAGAGGGAGAGAGAGAAACAGAGCGAGAGAGAGAGGGAGAGGGATCCTGGCATGGGTGAGTGGAATGGAGACAGTGAGAGAAAGAGAGAGGGAGGGGTTGGATGGTGAACAGAGCCGAGTAAGGTCCCCTCAGTTCATGAATCACTCTGGATCGTTCGTTCCCTTTTGCATGTCGGATCAATGGCTGGATTTCGAAAGCTAAGTTCCATTTTTTATTCCATTATTTGCTGTTAGCATAGATGTGAACTGTTGGGTTAGGTTTTGGGGGTTCCTTTGTTTCGTTTTCTCTCATTTTCTTTCATTTTGGGGATGCATCTCTCTGTTCTGTGCATTGCGTTCTGTTTTAAGGTCAGTTTTCTTCTTCTTTTTTGTGGCTTTTTTTTGGGGGGTTTTCAGTTTGTTCATCTTTCACTCTGTATTTAGATTTTTCGTTCGTGAATGACTGAATGGATATTGGGTTTTGGTGGTTGAAAATATGTTTTTTTTTTCTGCTTAAGCTTCTTGCTCATTTTCCTGGGATTTTTGGTTTTCGGTTGCAAGGTTAAAGAGAACACTCAAATCTCAGGTTAAATGGGTATTGGGTTTTGGTGGTTTAAAATATGATTTTTTTTCTGCTTAAGCTTCTTGCTCATTTTTCTGGGATTTGTGGTTTTTGGTTGCAAGGGTAAAGAGAATGCTAAAATCTTAGAAATTGGTATTGGCTATTGTATTAATGCATTTGCATTTTCGTTGGTTTGCAGTGTAGGTGCATTGAGACCTAAAAATATTTGCGAGAACTTCATAAATTTTTCTGAGGCTCCGATCCTTGAAGGGTATGTGTTTTTGAGCTAAGTTTTTTTTTTTTTTTCGCTTCTCTATTGTTAGCATGTATTGTTGTCATTTATGGCCTTTTGTTATGAATTATTTCTGGATATTATATAAACTGCATAAAATTTGGATATGATGAGAAAACTAATTAAACTCAATCTTGGTAATGATTTCGTTTTTGAGAAGCTGTCGAAAAACAAAGTTTGGATAAGAAAAACATCATCCTTACCAGTTAAGTCATTGATAGCATTTTGAGCATCCTGAAAAGGTAAATGAGAGTATGATGAGTTTTGATTTAGTTAGAAATTGACAAACTGTTAAAGGCAGAGGCTGGGCTCTAAACTATTGTTCAGTGTTTATCTGTACTGGTTTGTTGTGTGCTTGAGGAGCTCTATCTTTTATTCTGTCCTGAAATTGGTCTGTCTGTGGAATGGAAAGATAAAAATTTCGTAAATGTTTTGATATTTTTGACATGATTTATACTTGGGATTCATATTTTTCAAAGTTTGTAAAAGTACTTGACCTGTGATGAGTTCCTTTGTATACCTTATTAAATAAGTTACATATTTTTCGTGAATAATTGTGTGTTTGATCTGGTATTAGAACAAGAATGCTGTTTGAAATTTTGTTGGCGTGCTAAGTGAAACCACCACTATTGAGGCTTTGGAGGAATGGTGTTGAAACCTATCAAATTTTCCCGTACTGATTGCTTCGTTTATTTTTTTAAGCTTTATTTGCTTCATTGTTCACCTGTGATGGGTTCATCAATATTGGTAACATAGGATAATTTCATGTTTTTTTCTTTCGGTTTTACGACATTTTTCCTCACTTCAAAATCTTATAGGTTTCATAAATTTACTTACCTTTGTTGGGATTCTGATCTTTTTACTGAAATTGTTTTGGTCCCTGATACTCAACTCTGATTTCTGCTATTAATTGCTGCTGAAATGTGACTTTTGCTATTAATTTATTTACCCTTCATATTTATGCTGCTTTTTGATTCCATTCGAATTAAATAATGTAGTTAATCTTGATATGAATTCTCTCTGTAACAATAATTAGCGATTTTAATTTAAATTATTACTGATTTGTTCTTGATTTGCCATTGAATCTTTCTTAATTTGGTCTGCAGGTGGTTCTGACGCGGAGGAGAAGCTGTAAGAGGTTATGATCTTGCTGCACTTAAGTGCAGCTGTTCTTCAACTCATATAAACTCTTTGGTAGGGTTCAAACTGTTAAGGGTTTTATTATTTTGTAAAAGCTTTTTAGCAGCAGAAGTTTGGTCTTTTTGTGGTTGCATTATTACACTGTACAACTCGAGTTAGAATGGGTTTCTTGCTAACTGATGTGACTTAGGGATTCTAAAAGTGGTTGCATTTTACAACATACAACTTCAATTTGTCTCGGTTTCTCAATGAATGTCGTATGAATTCTTAATTTAATTTCAGAAGGTGATGCGTTTAAAGTTTGTGCTATGTGATGAAGTTAGCATTTTGTTTTTTTTATTATATACTGGTGGTCAACATTTTTAGTATATTGGTTGAGAAAGATTTATCATTTTCTCATTTTTGTATTTCTATAAATTTTGAGAGTCTTCGTTCTTCAAAAATTAGAAAGGTCACAATGTAGTAAGGGTGTAACAGTTGCCTAGGATCAAGCAAAAGGAGTAATACATTCAGCATTTACACACTGAAGTAGGCCAAAAGTGAAAACTGACCAGTAAAGATTATGGTAATTCACTGATTTAAACATAAACCAGCTTTGAGAGTGATGCTCACCCATTGTTCGTTTTCCTTGCAAGCATATTTTCTGCCCAAAGTTTCCCAAACTGTTCTCGAACCGCTGTATCAGCATATCTTTCCAACTTCTAATAGTCTCTGGTGCTAGAACATCTTCTAACTTCTAATTTTTTGTCTTTGTGTTGGATTTTGATGTTTATGTTTTGCTGCTAAGTAGACTTTATACTGTTTTAAATCTATTTTGTAAATGTGCTTAAAGATTGGACATGTTATTGAATATTAGCCATGTAGTTTGAATTGGATATGTGATTGAGTATTGGGTATTTAGTTTAAATTGATTTGAAAATGTGGTTTGTTGAATTGGAATTTGGATGTGTGCTAATTTTAATTGCATATGTTTGAATTAGAGATGTGCTGCTTGAGGAGGTCTATCTTTTATTCTGTCCTGAAATTGGTCTGTCTGTGGAATGGAAAGATAAAAATTTCGTAAATGTTTTGATATTTTTGACATGATTTATACTCGGGATTCATATTTTTCAAAGTTTGTAAAAGTACTTGACCTGTGATGAGTTCCTTTGTATACCTTATTAAATAAGTTACATATTTTTTGTGAATAATTGTGTGTTTGATCTGGTATTAGAACAAGAATGCTGTTTGAAATTTTGTTGGCGTGCTAAGTGAAACCACCACTACTGAGGCTTTGGAGGAATGGTGTTGAAACCTATCAAATTTTCCCGTACTGATTGCTTCGTTTATTTTTTCAAGCTTTATTTGCTTCATTGTTCACCTGTGATGGGTTCATCAATATTGGTAACATAGGATAATTTCATGTTTTTTTCTTTCGGTTTTACGACATTTTTCCTCACTTCAAAATCTTATAGGTTTCATAAATTTACTTACCTTTGTTGGGATTCTGATCTTTTTACTGAAATTGTTTTGGTCCCTGATACTCAACTCTGATTTCTGCTATTAATTGCTGCTGAAATGTGACTTTTGCTATTAATTTATTTACCCTTCATATTTATGCTGCTTTTTGATTCCATTCGAATTAAATAATGTAGTTAATCTTGATATGAATTCTCTCTGTAACAATAATTAGCGATTTTAATTTAAATTATTACTGATTTGTTCTTGATTTGCCATTGAATCTTTCTTAATTTGGTCTGCAGGTGGTTCTGACGCGGAGGAGAAGCTGTAAGAGGTTATGATCTTGCTGCACTTAAGTGCAGCTGTTCTTCAACTCATATAAACTTTCTGGTAGGGTTCAAACTGTTAAGGGTTTTATTATTTTGTAAAAGCTTTTTAGCAGCAGAAGTTTGGTCTTTTTGTGGTTGCATTATTACACTGTACAACTCGAGTTAGAATGGGTTTCTTGCTAACTGATGTGACTTAGGGATTCTAAAAGTGGTTGCATTTTACAACATACAACTTCAGTTTGTCTCGGTTTCTCAATGAATGTCGTATGAATTCTTAATTTAATTTCAGAAGGTGATGCGTTTAAAGTTTGTGCTATGTGATGAAGTTAGCATTTTGTTTTTTTTATTATATACTGGTGGTCAACATTTTTAGTATATTGGTTGAGAAAGATTTATCATTTTCTCATTTTTGTATTTCTATAAATTTTGAGAGTCTTCGTTCTTCAAAAATCAGAAAGGTCACAATGTAGTAAGGGTGTAACAGTTGCCTAGGATCAAGCAAAAGGAGTAATACATTCAGCATTTACACACTGAAGTAGGCCAAAAGTGAAAACTGACCAGTAAAGATTATGGTAATTCACTGATTTAAACATAAACCAGCTTTGAGAGTGATGCTCACCCATTGTTCGTTTTCCTTGCAAGCATATTTTCTGCCCAAAGTTTCCCAAACTGTTCTCGAACCGCTGTATCAGCATATCTTTCCAACTTCTAATAGTCTCTGGTGCTAGAACATCTTCTAACTTCTAATTTTTTGTCTTTGTGTTGGATTTTGATGTTTATGTTTTGTTGCTAAGTAGACTTTATACTGTTTTAAATCTATTTTGTAAATGTGCTTAAAGATTGGACATGTTATTGAATATTAGCCATGTAGTTTGAATTGGATATGTGATTGAGTATTGGGTATTTAGTTTAAATTGATTTGAAAATGTGGTTTGTTGAATTGGAATTTGGATGTGTGCTAATTTTAATTGCATATGTTTGAATTAGAGATGTGCTGCTTTGAATTGGATAGGTTGAATTGGAGTGTGCTATATTGA
Organism: Malus domestica; assembly: GCF_042453785.1. NCBI lineage: Eukaryota > Viridiplantae > Streptophyta > Magnoliopsida > Rosales > Rosaceae > Malus > Malus domestica. The sequence continues at coordinate 15,272,016 of NC_091672.1, forward strand.
TATATAATGAACTAATGGATACAAAACACAGACGCACACACACGCACACATTCACCAGTAACCACCTACTTTGGGTTGTACCTGTATGGGTGAATCGCTCTGATACTGTGTATTCACACGGTTAATTCTGTTAGGTGCACGTTACCCTATAGATGTTACAATTTAGGTCTTGAATAATTTTTCTCACCTCCCTTCTAATACCATCAAATCAGGTAGACCTTTCCTTAACAAACCTAGCAATCTCTAAAATCTTCCAAATTTCCATACCTCTTCTATAGGTTTTCAGTGAATCAAGACGTTTTGTTGATATCTTGGTGTTTGTGTTCAACACATAACTGAACAACGAGTTACAAGGAAATGAGATTTTTATGCAAATCATTTGGAGTTTGATCTATTAGTATTAATGTACGAATGGAGAATTATTGTAATTGTTTTTTTTTTATGTTTAACATCTTTTGCTAATCATATTTTTACCTCTTTTCCAATTTTGGGTAGCATTTTTTGCTTTTTAGTTGGCTTTGAAACGAAATTTTTTAAGCTGCCAAACACCATTTCGTTTTGTTTCAAGCTACTAAACCGCATTTGGTTCTGTTTGATTGTTGTCTATTTAGAGTTTTTCCTGTTTTGGTTGGTGGGGTTGAATTTATTTGGGTTTATATTTGATTTAGTTGGTTAATTTTTTTATTGGTTGCAGATGATATATTACTGTGGAACTTTCTATCTTTGTGGTTGTTTCAGTGGTCGTTTTTGCATATCTTGATATGTAATGATAAAAAAGTTAATGACATTGATCATAAAACAATTTTTTGGTTTGGTTTAGAAGAATGCAGTTGGTTCAGTGAGATTTTTATTTATTAACTGCATAACCAAATTTATGAATTGTATATATTGTCTTGATATCTGAATGTGTAATGGAGATGTAAACACATAGTATGAATGAGAGGGTTGAAATGGAATCAACCCTGTGGTTGGGGACTGAACGAATGTGAAATGTTGCATCTGGTATAAATTGGATAGTTGAGCATCCCGCTGTGGTTCTCTGTTTTTCCAAGAGAGGGTATCTGTTTTGAGTCTGCTATACTTATTGCTTTAATTTTTTATGACCCTTAATAATAGAGATTGAACTACAGTGTTGTATGATGGTGTTTCCAATGTTTTAGATGACATTGATCTCTATTAGTTTAAAAAAATATTTAAAGATTTGTTTTCGAGGGAACCATTAGGTATTAATTCATATATGTATTCGGTGAGTTGGTCAGCTTCGATTTCAGCAATAGGAGAAATTTAAGCTGTGATATATAAAGTTGGTTATTTGCTTCTCAAGCCATTGAGCCACAAAAGTTATTCATGCACTTAGTTCTTTATTATAAGATTGAACAAATTTAATTTGCTTTTATATCCGATTGTATTGAACTAATTGTAGATTCCATGACATTACTGTTCCATTATGGCCTTGGTATAGAGCCCTTGGAATTTACTCAACATTTCACCTAGGTCTACAACTTTTGTATTCTTCGCTGAACCAAATTATTGTGTTAGATTCAAAATATTCCTAAATTTTTTTTTGTTTTGTTTTGCTTTTTTTTTTTTTGGGCTTTTTGGTTTTTTGGTGTGTCTTTGCTCATTTAGCTAAAATTTCATTAGATTTCATCTTTAAATTTGAAAGTCTTAGGGTTGCTAATGGATTTACTTTTTGCAAATTTCAGAAATTTCGATCGTTGGAGGAAGAAGTTGGTTCCTTGATGTTTTGAGGTATATAATTATGTGCCATCATTTTTTTTTCAAAGCCTGATTAGTTATCTACCTTTTTTTTATTTATATTCGTGAAGCATTCATATTTGGATTTTAAATATATGATTAACTTTTGTTATTTTAGCTTTTATTGGAACTGAGTTTTTTTCTTTTTTATGTGTGTATCTGTTATCTGTTGATTTATGCAAATGTTGAATAACTGAGTATTTATTTGGTGGTTTAAGTTTTAGAGTGGAACTGGGCTTCTTTCTATTTTGTACACGTATCTGTATCTGTCTATTTATGTAAAGCTTGAGAAAACTGAGTGGTCGGTGTATTTGTTCCAAACAACATTCAAAATGGATGATTGGTTTATTTGTTCTAAACCCTATTAGATTTGTATTTGCTTGGATGGGCTGTTAGTATAGGGATGGTTAGATTACGAATTTTGTTTTGGCATTTTGTGATTCGGATCTAATTACAGGTTTTGTGTTCATGTCTCCATGTTTCGGTTTTTGTCCTCTTTGTGTGGTTAGTTTGGGATCTAATTGTCCAATGGTTGGATGGTTTGTTTGTTTTTTTTTCTTTGAACTTTGTTTGTGTGATCCTGTTAGAGTTGAAGGTCCCTTGCTAACTCTCTTATTCTGGTTTAGGCCAGCGTTGTAGCTTTTTTTTATCGAATGTTGTTAGCCATTTTATCTCTGTGATTTTGTTATTGGTTGGTTGGTGTTTTAATTAGGTTTTTCCGATAGTTAACTATCTCATCGTTCCCGAATTGTTTTAACATATGCTGTTCATAACTGCACTTTCTCAACAAATCAGAATTTTTAAAAAAAAAAAAAAACCAGCGTTTTAGAAAATGAGTTGCCTTTTAACAACTCATGAATACATCTTAGATGTTCAGAAAAATTCGTGAGCATTTACATTCAAAGCGCATTAACTCATGAATAATTAGGTTTTGTAGCTTCTTTATCAGCTATCACTTCAAAATTTGATTTACAACACTGTCAAAATACTTTTTGGTTGTGTTTTCTTTAATAATTATCTAACTTTTGGGAGCTCTTATGCATTTACTTTATTAATTTGAGTTTTAAAGATTTATCACAGTGTCATTCTTAAATCTGGAAAGTTAAATATATTTTGAAAAACCATCAATATTAATGTTGTATTTAATTTCTGATTCAGGGTAAATAAAATGATGAATGAGATTGATCGAAGAGAACAACAAATTCTAGGAGGAGTTTTGGTCAAAAATTTAAGGGAACTGGTTAAGGCACGAAACGAAGAAAAAAATCGAGGGACATTAGTGAGATATTTCGATGCTCCCCCGGGATCTGGTACAAGAGAGCAGTGAAAATAGAAAAAACAAGGATGGGTTTGCGTGTTTATGGTAAAGGTCCGAATCGGAACAAGTTGGTGGTCCATACTATGTATCGACCTGCAAATCGTACTAATCCGCCGAAAGAAAAAGTTCCGATGAATGATAATGTTTTGCAACGATTTTTGGGGTTTTTTCGTGGAATGTTCAAGTTTGATCGTTCGAAAAAGGTTGGAGTTTTGTTGTTCTTGCTTGCCTCTGCTGCAACAACCTTTTGGGTTCTAAATGTCTTGAGACGACGTGGGTCATGGATAAGATAAGGGTAGTGTAAATTTTTTTTGTTTGGTGATAAGGGCAATAATGTAAACAATTAACCCTTTAACCATTGTAAGCATAAAATGTTGTTGATACTCTTTTTTGAACTTTTTGGTACACTTTTGTATCGCACTTTAATGTTTTTTCGTGACCCTTTTAGCATCTTAACTATGAAGTGTTGTTAATACTCTTTTTTACACCTTTTTGATACAACTTTGTATCATTTAAGGATATTTTTTTGCTGTTGATAACCTCATGGTCTTGGTATTATGTTTCTCTGCTTATAGTTTTATGCGGTTGCCTGTTCTCATGAATGAATAATTTCTTTGCTTATTTGGTCTGATGCTGAACAAAGCCAATGTATATGCAAGATTGCTAAAATTCAGCAGATTGGTTTTCCAATTGCAGCTTTGGTCGATTTTTGTAAAGATTCTATTCTCTTTTGTAACTCAAAAAATTTTGGTTGGTTAAATTCTATTTGTATGGATGATTATGTTGTGCAAGTTATTTGTTTTGAGCAATGACTGGACTCTAAAAAATTGTGGTGGTTAATGTGGTTTTTAGGTTGGTTTTTTGGTCGGGAAAGACGAGGTGTGCATGAGTTTTACATTCTTATTTTCGATTGATATATCACTACTAGAATATGGAAGACATTCATATCGTGCAACAAATCCAAGAATTTAAAATAAAAGGGCTAAGTGCGGTTTGTAGAGGGTGGGTTCAAGAATGGGTGAAGTTTGGGTACATGGTGGGATGAATACTAATGGTTTCTTGATTGTATCCATGCCTTTGGAAAACCGTAACGATTGTCTCCTCGCTGTTTCTGTGCGGGAAGCACAATGCCGGAAAACAAAGGTTAGGAAACTAACTACGGAAGCAAAGAAAGAGTGAGGCATGATTACAACGGCAACATTGTGCCCTGCAAGAATTGCCGGTGAGATAGAGATGGCTAACAGCCTTCGCACTTGGGATGCACTTTCAAGTGTTGTCAAGGTCCTCATGTGGTGTTATGTCTCTTTAGATTATAAACTCCGAAAACTCTCTCCATGTTTTGTTTGTATTTCCGCCAAGCAGGAGCAATATCTTCTGCTGTCTTATCTCTCCCCCAAGTGGATGTGGATGTTTCTTTAGCTGCAGTTTTCCCCCAAGATGGTGTGTCATCTTCACTTCCCTTATTTGCCCCTTGGGGAAATGTCATGGATTCTTCACTTTTGCCCTAGATAGATGTAGCATCTTCTGTGGCAGTATTTGTTCACCATGCTGGAGCAGTATCTTCTGCTGCCTTGAGTATCTCCCAAGTAGATGCACCAAGTTCTTTAGCTAGAGTTTTACCCCACGATGATGAAGACCATCGATTGTGTGCCTTTGACTTTTTTTGGCTTTGCTTTAATCCATGAGTTTTTGTGCCGTAATGAATTCTTTCTCATATTGCATATAAAAAACTACTCTGGTGCTTCTATTAAACCAAAACAAAGTTATATGTCACTTATACAATTTGCATGGTAGTTGTTGGTTAGGTTTGCTTAATTCTTTTACTAACAATTTGTTTACACATACTCGGTCCATTTGTCTTCATATAAGTATATAAAAACTGCATCGTGTAACTAATTAGATTTTGTCTACCTATAATTGAGCTTATGGGGCATATCTACTTTTAATGAAAGAAAAAAATGGCAAGCTAAAAATTTAAAGAGTTTCTAACACATATATACAACGATTATGTTTTACCTTGATCTCACTCTAACTCATTCATCGTGGCAGTATATAATCGTTCCATCAAATTTATGTGTTTAAAATACTTTTCTTGCAACGCCTCCTTAATGGCATTATTGTTACTAATCATATAACTTTATATGATTACTTTTTGTTTTTGTTGGTTTGGAAAAATAATCTTTTTTTAGTTAAAAAATGAATAATATAATAACCATAGTAAATATTTATTTTTATAATGATGAAAATTGAAATGGAACTTGACAATTCTATGGATGATATGCGATGGATAGATATTATTTTCAGGCTTAGATTCCAGCCTGATGTATGCTATCGCAAGTGATGGAATTGCATCATTCGTTTCTACCTTTTCTTGAATATATGTAATGAACATTTTTTCCAACGTCTATGGGATCAGACATAGCAAATGCAAACTTTCAAGTTCCGACTTTCTGATTGTTGCAATCTTTGATGATTTGTTTAATCCTCTTAGCCTTTTATTGGATGAATGAAAACTGTTTTGCATTGTTGTTATTTTTTTGTCTTATATGCTTCTTTTTCCTAGATCGGGTTTGATTCTACATGATTCGTTTATCTTGGTGCATTTCATTGGTTAACGAAGGGAAAAAATTTCAATGTTTCAAACCCTAATCATCTTGGTTTTAGGCAATACATCTTTTTTTCTACTCGAAAAATGTTTGGTGCATGTCCTACATAATGGATTAGAACTACTTTCTATGTTTGTTGTTGATTAAGTGCGCAAAGCCCAACTCCATTTTTGACTGCTAAAAATGATTTGTTGTTTTAAATAAACGGGTTAGATTGTTAACTGTGCACTTATCGTCTCGCACCGTTTACCGTTCTAGAATGAATAGAGCCTAAATAATTTGTTTCTTTCTTTCAAATTTATGCATGCATGTCCTACAGAACTAATGGCATAGAATTGGAATTGTGACTTGCCCTTTTTTGTTTAATGTTTGTTTGCTTTTCTATTTCCCTCCAATTATATATGTGTTTATATAATGTCTTCCTCTTTGTCCAGGTTCTGTTTTGATCATTGGGGGTCCTACATTGTTCTTCATTAACATTTGTAGCAGCTGGGCTTCCACATCTACAAAGGTTAGATTTTTGGCCCTTTAAAAAACCATCGCCTTTTTTTTTAATCCACTCTTTTCTTGGTTTACACGCTTGATTGTCAATGCATGTCTTTTTTGAATCATGGTAGCGTTGTTGTTTCATCTTTTGCTATTTACCTTTAGCGCACTTTTTTTGTTGTCAGAATTCGTTTTATTTGTTCCTTTTCCGTATTCCACTATGAAACATCTTTCTCTAAGGAAACAGCTGCAGATCAACTTTTTGTATTCTTCCTTTTTTTTTTTTGGTAAAAGGGCTAGGATTATGTTTTTACTATTATGTTTACAACGTGGTCAGGATTTTGAAAACCTCCTGGTTTAATGGGTTGTGGTTCACTGGTCATTCCATGTGGTTAACATGGTTACTTCATCGTGGCATTGCTTTAATTAGAAAATAAACCACTACCGTGTGGTTTTTTCCGTCTGTGTAGATTTATGTCTGGAAGAATAGGGGTAGCTAGCAATGCCACTGGAACTAAACATGCCGATTTGCCTGCATCTGTTGCAGTCGTTGATCTGAATAGTTTGGTGTTACAAGATGTTCCCACCATTTATAACAATGAATACAGCAATGCTTCAAGCTCTTTGCTATTTTTAAACAGTGGAAGCAACCCTTCCCACACATTTGCATCAAATTTTGAACGAAATTTTCCCTCCAATGATGATTCTGCCTCACCTTTGGAAGCTGGGACAAGTTCTCAACCAATTTCTGTACCTGTTTGTCTTGCTGATCGTGCTACTCTACACTATCTATTAGCCAGAGATACTCAAAGTGTTAATTCTGTTGCAAATTCGCTCATCACTGGACAAGCAGCTTATCAGAAAAAAAGAAAAAGTATGCAATCTTCCAATGTGACTTTCTTTGCATTCTCTTGCTGGTTTGAAAATTTAACATTTCTTCTATGATCAACTTCTATTCATTGGTTTCATTTATGCTTCTATTAATCTTTGTTTTCTATAGGAATTGATCCAGAATATGTTGATTTTGGATTAAGAGATTGCCAATGTCAATACTGCAATGCTCTGTTTTGGCCTGCAGAGCAAACAAAGAAGCATGCTAAGCATACTTCCTCTGTTTCAACCCCGCAATTTACTGCGTGTTGCATGAGCAACAAAGTACACTTTGCACGTGCTAAACCCACTCATGCTTATTTGGAACATTTGTTAAACCCCATGAATTCCCAAGCCTTTTTGAAGTTTAAAACAAATATTAGATCATATAATTCAATAATGGCATTAACTTCAATGGGGGCCAAAGTTGATCCGTCTATCAACAAGCGTCGGGGTCCATATGTTTTTAAGATTAACGGTCAGGTACATCATTTGATGGGTTCTCTGTTGCCTCCAGAAGGCAGCGATCCTAAGTTTGCACAACTGTATATTTATGACACTCAAAATGAAGTCAATAATCGTATCAATTGTTTCAATGGATCAGAACCGTCTGAAAAACTTGATCAACAGATTGTTGGTGACCTCATCAAAATGCTGGATGAGTGTAATGAAGTTGTTAAGCTTTTTAGGCTCGCCAGGGATAGGATTAATGAAGGGTCCATAAGTAATTTAAGGCTGCGTTTATATGGTGCACAGAGCAATCGTGATGTGCAGTACAATTTGCCGACATGTGACGGGATTGGTGGGTTGATAGTTGGGGATATCGGCCAATTTCACACCGAAAGAGATATTGTTGTGGAGCATAAGACTGATGGCCTGCAGAGAATCACAAAGTTACATCCTAAGTACATGGCACTTCAATATCCTCTTCTTCTCCCATACGGTGAAGATGGTTATAGGAAAGGTCTCCCTTGGAATCCCAATTTTAGGGGGAGAAAACCAAAGGATGGCAGCGGGGTATCCATGAGAGCATTTTTTGGTTATCAAATTCAGGATAGACCAGGCCATACTGACACCCTGTTAAAAGGTGGGAGATTGTTTCAACAATACTTGGTTGATGCATATGCGACACTTGAAGAAGACAGGTTAGATTTCATTAGAGCAAATCAAGATTCTTTGAGAACAGAATGTCTTAAAGGAATTCATGAAGCACTTAAAGCAGGAAATGCAGCTGGTTCTGCTGTTGGCAAGAGGGTTATTCTGCCAACTTCGTTTACAGGTAGTGCTAGATATATGATAAATAATTATCAGGATGCCATGGCTATATGTCGTCAGTTTGGAAATCCTGATTTATTTATCACTTTTACCTGTAATGCTAAATGGCCTGAAATTATTGAAGATCTGCGTGATAAACCTGGTTGTAAAGCTGAAGATAGACCAGATCTAATTTCTAGAATTTTTAAGGCAAAACTTGACCATATGATTAAATACCTCAAATCAGGAAAACCTTTTGGCGACGTCGAATCTGGTCAGTATATTTTTCTTGGCCAAAATTTTCCCTTTATTTCTTTTTGTCTTTTTGATACAAATCTAAAAAGTCTATAATTTTGATGTATCTACATTCTATTTTGATTAACAGTCCTTTACACAGTGGAGTTCCAGAAAAGAGGTCTTCCTCATTGTCATATCTTACTTTGGGTCAAAAAGCATTATAAGTGTCATTCTCCTTATGATGTTGATTCTATAATTTCGGCTGAGATTCCTGATCAAAGATGTGACAAGGCTGGGTATGATGCAGTTTCACAATACATGATACACGGTCCATGTGGTGCTGCAAATAAATTTTCACCTTGCATGAAAGAAAACAAGTGTTCAAAAAAATTTCCTAAATCTTTCACAAGTGAAACCACTTTTTCTGACGAGGGTTTTGTTAAGTATAAGCGTCGAGATATAGAAAATCTTTTTGTTCAAAAAAATGGAATCAAGCTTGATAATGCATTTGTCGTCCCTTACAACCGTGAGCTATTATTGAAGTATCAAGCACATATAAATGTTGAATCATGTTGTCAATCGATGCTTATTAAATATCTTTTTAAGTACATAACTAAAGGTGCTGATCGAGCTAGAGCTGTTTTCGAGGATGAAGAGTTTGATGAGATTGTGGCTTATCTAAACTGTAGATACTTATGCCCTTACGAAGCAGTTTGGAGATTGTTACAGTTTCACATTCATTTTAGAGAACCATCGGTTCAGAGATTGTCTGTGCACCTTCCATCTGACCAAAATGTGGTTTTCAAAGAGACTGATGATCTCAACCATGTTGTTAACAACCCTAATCTTGAAAGCACAATGTTAACACAATGGTTTCAAACCAATGTTGAAGACCCTGATGCACGTGAGTTATCTTACGTTGAATTTCCTACAAAGTATGTATGGAAAAATGATGAGAAACAGTGGTCCCGTAGAAAAAAAGGCAGATCTTTAGGTAGGGTTGCATATGTTCACCCTGCTGCCGGTGAATTATATTACCTGAGATTGTTGCTAAATTACCAAAAAGGCAGCTTTGGATTTGACCATCTGAGGACCGTCAATGCTGTTCTTCAACCCACATTTCAAGCTGCATGCACCTCTCTTGGTTTATTAGGTGATGATAGGGAATGGAATAACGCTATGTTAGAAGCTGTTCTCACTGCATCATCCTCTCAACTTAGGCAATTGTTTGTCACATTGGTTCTCTTTTGTGATGTTGCTGATCCATCAGCTTTGTTTGAAACGCATTGGAAGACGATGTGTGATGACATTGTGAAAAATATGATGAATGCTTTTGGCTTGCAAAATGTTTCTAAATACCAAGATGAAGTTAGAAATTTACTTTTGTACGAGTTAGAAAAACTGTTTGTTGCTGCAAATAGTTCTTTGTTGAAGCATCACTTACCGCAACCAAGCAATTTGATGATGGATAGGCTTGCAAATCGCAGTTTGAGAGAAGAGTTAGATTATGATGTGGACAAGATGAAACATGAGCACTCGCTCTTAATCAGCCAGTTAAATACAGAGCAACAATATGTTTATAACAGTGTCATGGAAACAATTGACAACAATAGATCCGGCCTATTTTTTGTGCATGGTCATGGTGGCACAGGTAAAACTTTTTTGTGGACAACCATCATTGCTAAAATAAGATCCCAAAATCAGATTGTTTTGGCGGTGGCTTCATCTGGAATTGCCTCCCTCTTGCTACCTGGTGGAAGAACGGCTCACTCTAGATTTAAAATTCCCATCAACATCACAGATTGTTCAGTTTGTGAAATAAAAAAAGGGACTCATCTTGCAAAACTAATCATTGAAGCTGTTCTTATTCTTTGGGACGAAGCCCCCATGAATCATAAACAATGTTTTGAAACTCTTGATAGATCTCTTCGTGATGTTCTTAAAGGGTCAAGACCAGGTTTCGACCATTTGCCATTTGGGGGTAAGCCGATTCTTTTTGGAGGTGATTTCAGGCAAATTCTTCCTGTTGTCCCAAACGGAAGCGTCGCTGACATTGTTGAAGCTTCATTGACAAGTTCATATCTTTGGCCCTATTTAACTATATTCTTTTTGAAGCAAAATATGAGACTTTCAAAGACAGGTTTGGACGAATGGGAAAAACAAGAACTTGCTCATTTTGCAAAGTGGATATTAGACATTGGCAATGGTACTGTTGTCGAATCTTTATCTTCAACTGATGAAGAAAGCTGTTGGGTTCAGATACCCGAACAATTCCTTATTCGTTTTGATGAAGATCCCATCAAAGCCATGGTTTCAGCTGTGTATACGGATTTCATGACAAATTTTCAAGATGTCCCGTATTTGAAAGAGAGAGCTATTGTGACACCACGTAATGATACAGCTGCTGGAATAAATGATTTTCTGTTGGGTATGGTACCCGGTGAAAGTCGTACCTATCTCAGTTTTGATTCAGTGTCTTCTTCAACAGAAAATTTAGAGAATTTAGACGTGCTTTATCCAACAGAATTTCTAAACCAACTTGATTTACCTGGTTTGCCGCATCACAAGTTGGTTTTGAAAGTTGGCACCCCAGTGATGTTGATCAGGAATTTAAACCAAAGTGTTGGGTTGTGTAACGGAACACGATTGGTTGTGATCCAATTAAACGACAGAATTATACAAGCAAAAATCATTACAGGAAGCAACATTGGTGAAAAAGTTTTTATCCCCAGGATAATTACTGAATCATCTCAGCACAAATTTCCCTTTATCTTGCGAAGGCGACAGTTCCCTCTAAAAATTTGTTATGCGATGACAATCAACAAAAGTCAAGGACAATCCTTGAAAATTGTCGGTTTGTATCTATCCCAACCTGTTTTTTCTCATGGGCAACTATATGTTGCGGTGTCTAGAGTCACCTCAAAAAAAGGTCTCAAAATTGTTATCACTCATGATTCCGACATGCCTTACGGCTATACAAAAAACATAGTTTATAAAGATGTTTTGAAACATTTGCATGAAGGTATAACTTTGCATTATTATTTTGTCCTTTTATTTATTTTTCTAAACATGACTCTGCCATTACTTTGATAAATCAGCTTAGTAAGTTTTCAATTTAATTTGGTTCTCAATTTTTATTCTATTTAGATTGATGGAGATGATGCCACTTCATTTTCCAAGATCATACTAGCCAGCAAACAAGCTCCAAATCAGGGTTTGCAGGTTGGTGATCAAAATGTGATTGTAATCAATATTTATATATAGATAAATAACTGAAAGTTTTAGTTTCAGAGATGAAATAGGTATGAGTGCTTATTGAAATCTGTTCTATTGTGGTTTTTTTTGCAGGAAAAGCAAGAAATTACAATTGAAAAAGCCAAGTGTAATAAGCAGAAATGTATCACCATTGTGAAAGCACTGCAGCTTTTTGGTGAGCTATCTGTTGTATTATATCCTTTGTCTTTCTATTTGCAAACTTTTATTTAAATCCTAGCATAATAGGTAACTGCAATTTATTTTTGGATTTGGTTCTTCACTGATGGGATGTTGTGGGGGCGTGATTTGCGGGAGATAGGGGAGGGGATTGGGTGCAGAGAGAGGTGAGGGCAGGTGCACGATTAGGGGGACAGAAAGAGAGTTGATTGGGTCCACCATGAACAAAGCTCCTTTGAAGTTCGAAAGCCCGATATGAAATGCAATTTCCATAATCCTGTTCGCCCTGAAATCCGACAATGTCCTCATCTCCTCTCGCGACCTGTAAGTGTTACTCCACTTTGGTTCTCAGTAATATGGAGTTTGTAGCACTTTTGGCTTTTCAATTCTAAAAATTTATTCTTTAAATTCTTTTTGCAGATATTAAGATTGTACGACCTGGAAGTGACGGGCATACCAAATGGATCCATGGATGGATGAAACTATGAAGAAGACTCATGTCAGCCGCCAAGCTACCCGAAAAGTGAGGCTTCAAATTTGAGTTGTCTTTCATATCTGTGTGTGATTTTGATTTCTTTGGTTCTGGATGGGTTTTGATTTCTTTGATTCTGGGTGGATTTTGATTTCTTTGATTTCTGAGTTGGCTAATTTATGTGCTCATTTATTTCTTTATACAGCTTCCAAATCTTGCGTGGATTTTTCAATGAGTTGCACACCTCAATTCGGTTGTTGCGGTTGACAGGATTAAAGCCCAGTTTCAGCAACATTTACTCCCAAATCGACTGTTTAACAGATAGGTATTTTCTTTTGCTTTGTTGTTGACAAAATGAAAGCCTGTTATGTAAATTGATCGTTTTTATCTCGATTTTTTGTATTAATTGGACGACAGTGATCCTGACATGGCAGATCCTCTTCTTCAATGGTAAATGACTGAAAAATATTGTCCCATCACCGCGGAAAATGAGCTGTCCATTGTGACCATAATCCATGGAGGTAATCTCACCGTCAAATATTTTATGAATGACTCTCCCACTGTTAAAATTGAAAACTTGAAATATAGGTGTAAAAGTTCCACCAAACAAATACAATCAATTAAATTGATAATATCCTTGCAACCCTATAACATTATTGGAATAAAAAAAACAAAAAAAATACCTCCCTCATGTTTCATAAAAAGGATAAGCAAATATGAAAGTAACAATATAAACTTTTTATATGGGGATGTCTAATAAGATGTTCCATTGTGATTGTAATGCAATGCATGCAATAAATGGCGTTTTGTTCATCTTATCAGGAGCAGTAAAATCTTTAGTTATAAAGTATGAATCCGTGTTCATATTAATTTGAGATCCAAGATGTTTTTTAGACTAAAAGAAAGAGTTATAAAGTAAATATGGCTGCAGCACCATTGGACCAGAAGACCACATACTTTAACAATATATGATGAAAACTACTCATTGTTCTCTTATTCATTTTCTAATTCTTCTCTTTAAGATATAATATGAAAATCTTATTTCAAAATTGTGTTTTTTCCCTTCAGAAAAAATTTGGGCTATAAGAGCTCAGTGCAAAGCTTCCTGTAAGCATGGGACAAAACCAAGGCACAGTTCCACGCAAGGTGGTTCAATCGTTCATTTTCGTCTAATTGGTACTTGCCCTCCAATTATTAGATTTCTTGCAATTTTACTTTTGCAGTGCTCTTATAGTTTGTCATTTTGTTTTGAGATGCTTTTAATTCTTATTACATAGGGGAGCAATAGTTCATGTGTGTGAATTTTTGTTTGGTTGTGTTTGGGGTTCAGAAGTGGATCCATTATGCATGGATAGCTGGCTGTCAGCTTATCCCATGTATCTCTTATGTTTTCACTTTATTAATGTGCTGAATTATGGTTTCTCTCTAAATTGAAGAACTAAAAATCGCAACCAATCAAAAAAGTAATCAGATTATGAAATGAGTACTTTGCTTTCTCATCATTTGTCTGTTTTGTAATTTTCATTTATTCATCTTCTTTTGACACTCTATTCAATTGTATTTTTGGTTTTCCCTGCTTCTTTTATTTTATGCTTGCATGTTCTTTTGTATGCCTGATGTCTTTCTCTACAAGCTATGCATGAAGATTTGTTGTTGTTCTCAACTAATAGATATAATTTCACGAATTATGTTTTTAAAGTCAAGGAAAAGACTTCTTCAGCATAACTGGGGTTGCCGTGGGGTTGCTGGGACCTGTTTTCACTACAAATAGGATGTATCTTTTATATAAAAGAAAAAAATGGTGAGTTCACAAAATTTCATTCTTCATCTTGATTTCTTTGATCATACTTTTTCTTTCATTTTGATTCTTCCGTTAGCTTTGCTAATTGCTACCACTCAATTTGCAATTTAACATCAATTACATGCTAAATGAACTTTAGAGATCAAGTAGGGAGTGGAATGAGAGGAAAAGTCGTCACTTTCTCTCAGCTCTCTCTAGACAAGGTTTCCAAATAGTTTTCCCTTATTTTTTATAATTGTTTTTTTTTAGTTTAATGGGATGGAATTAAATAGTTAAGCTACCATACTAATGAATGTGCTTTATTGAATTTTTAGTAATCAGAATGTGACAAAATGAACACCTCTTTGTGTTTTTAATTTTTCTCACCTTTTCGGATTCAATCCCATGCCGCCATGTCCAGCTCGCTCGGTTACCATAATTGACACAAAAATTGGAAGTACCATATACCCAGTCACAAACACTCAGGAAATCATAGCCACGTGAAAAGAAGCTTCCTTTTTTTGCTGGTCAAAGAAAGCTACTTCCTTTAAAAACCAGAAAAGTCAAAGCGACTGCCTTTTCTCTCTCTTCTCATCACCATCACTTTTTGTGTCTAATTGGAGTAAGTGTTTTCGGATGCCCCTACTTTGAATCTTCAATTTTTTTCCCTGCATCTTTATTTACATTCTCAGCTTTTACACTACAACCGTTAGATCTGTTATTTTGTTTTCTCTCTCTTATTTTTTTTTGGTTTTCAACAATAAAGTCATCATCTTGCTTCCCCATTAACATTTAGCGCAAATAAACAAATTCAAGTTTTATATTGGGTTTAATGCATGCCCAAGATTGGATTTTGGGCAAAGTTTTTGAAAGTTAATGGTTACATTGCTGACGATTAATATGTAAACATGTTAAATTCAACCAGGTGCATAGACTTGAATTGCAACGTTACATTTCCACTTTTATTTATAATTGCACCATAGAGAACCACTATAATTCTGAATATTGTTATGCTAATTAAACGCTTAATAAATTTTGTAAAAAAAAAAAAGATTGTATATGGTTCCCACAAATTTAGAATGTGCAAGAACTAGGAAAAAGAATTTGTATACATTGTTTGTTCATTTAATTTTGCTAAATATTAATTTTACTCTAATTGTTTGCTTTGTGTTTTAGGTTTTTGGAATTTTGATGTTTGGTAGTTATTTTGTGTTTCGATTAAAGCATTTGGTAATCTATGACTCTGTTGGTGCATGATCTCAGGATTCCAAATATAGTTCTCAAACTATATTTTGGGATCCCACTTCATATGCCAATACATTTTGTAATATGGATCAATGAAATTAATTGCTAATTTTTAGACTTTTGCATAACCTGATTTCTGAGTTCGACTCTGCAAATAATTTTAAAATACAGTATAACCTGATTTCTTAGTGGTTTGGATTTATGTAATCTCATCATCTCATGGTTTCTTTTTGTTGAGCAGAAAGCTTAGGAAATTGTACAGGTCCCATTCAAGAATTTGGTGATGATGGTTTCATGATTTGGATGGCTGGGAGTATAGTGTATTTGTTTAGCACTGAATCACATTTTCCGCTCTTTGGCAACCCATAATCACCTTACATGGTGTAGAGAAGGGTAAATGATTCTTATTCTGTTAATTGGTCTGTATGTGTTTGATTCTCCACTTCAACTCCTTTATTTGGTAGTGTTATATATTCTGTTCATACAGTATAGACTAATGCTTAAATTAGATATTGCTAAACTTCTAAATCCTTAGCTGCTCTACCTTGAATACATTTCGAGTTATTTTATATAAGATTTTCCCTTATGAACAAGTAAACTAAATGGAGTGATTCTTATATTTCTTAAGATTTGGTTCCCCAAAATGATTGTGACGATGATGAAAAATGTTTATTATGTGATTTTAAAAAAAAAGGGTCAAATACAGTAAAAGTAACTCAAACTATGTCATTCAGGGAGGGAGGGAGGGAGGGAGAGACAGAGAAATGGATTTGGTGAGAGTAAGGCATGCGGCTCGCAAGCAGACAGAGTTCTAGGGTTTAAGAGTTGGTTTCAAGAAAGTGAACGGGCTAGAGTGGGGGTAAGGCTTGGGCTGGGTTTGTGCAATGGTGCTGGATTAGTTACAGACAGAGAAGGCGATGAGGACGTGGAATGTCAGGGACAGGAAGGGAGAGGGAGGTCTGCCAAAAATTAGGATTGATGGTGAGGAGATTTTAGGGCAGGCATGAGGCCATGCTGCCTCTGAGATAGAGATAGAGAGAGACACAGAGAGAGAGACAGAGCGAGAAAGCGCGGGATTTCACAGATTTGCAAATTCATCCCCTTGCTGACAGTTCCGATCTGATTTGAAGATTTGTCAACTGGCTATAATTTCATGGTAGCTTGGTTTAAAGCGGTTCCAAAATATGGGATCGTTTGGAATATGTTCCCCTCTCTCTCCATCTCAGATCTCTGCAGTTTCATAAATTAGGGTCACAAATTTCTCTCTAACTTCTGATTTTTTAATTTGTGCTCAGTTTTTTGTTTGTTCAGATTTTCGACCTATGGTCTGATTGACATTGGGTTTGCTCGAGTTTACAGATCTATGTGTGCAGCAAGCAAAATCCTTTCATTCATATGAGCTTCTTGATCCTCTTTAACTTCACAGCAGCTGACCTACCTGGGTTAGTAATCTTAAATTGATTTGTTAATTTCTGTTGTTAAATGGTTATCTTTAATTGATTCCTTCCAGGTTATTTTCGTCTGCAGCTTTTCTTTCGGCTCCAGAATACCATATGGAGACATATCATCTTTCTCTTCTCTCTCTCTCTCTCTCTCTCTCTCTTCATGATCTGTGTCTTTCTTTCTTTAGGTGCGCACCATCAGGGTGTATTATTCTTTGTTTTCAGGTCAGTTTCCTTTTCTTTTTTTTTTTTGGTTTTTTTTGTAGGTTTTTAGTTCGTTAATTTGTCACTATGTTTAGATTTTTCGTTCGTGCATGATTAAATGGGCATTCGGTTTTGGTTGTTGAAAATATGATTTTTTTTTTCTGCTTAAGCTTCTTCCTCTTTTTTCTAGAATTTTTGGATTTCAGTTGCAACGGTAAACAGAACACTAAAATCGATATTGGCAGTTGTATTAATGCATTTTCATTTTCGTTGCTTTGCAGGATAGGTGCATTGAGACCTAAAAATGTATGCGTGAACTTCATACATTTTTGTGAGGCTCGGAACCTTGAAGGGTAAGTGTTTTTGCTTTGTTGTGATGTTAAAATGATGTGAGTGTTGGGGTTGGGGAAGGATACTGGTTCTTCCAGATTACTGGATTATGGTTGTTAAATTGACACGTTCTTAGATTATTGGATTACGGTTATTTACCTTCTCTTTGAGTTTAGCATGTTTGAGAATTGATAATGGATTTACTATGTTTCAGGATTTTGGATCGTTGGAGTAAAAACTTGGTTCTTTGGCATTTGAAGGTATATAATCATACACCTTTTTTTGTTCAGAGCTTAATCAAGAGGACAGCCTTATTTAGATTTTCTTCTCTGTGAAAAAGTGAATTAGACCTCAATTTTTTTAGCATTCTCTAATTTCTGTGATGTTTGATATGTATTTTATGGTTTGTGACATCTGTTATACCAATGTTTACTAAACTATGATTCATGTTTTTTATTATAGGGCTAAACATGTTCGTCCACCGAAAAAATGACTGACTAGAGTCTCCATTATAAATTGCCACAAAGTTGCTCTGCCCTTTTTTGCCTTTAAAACATGTACAGCTGAAAACTTAGTTGTTGAAGCAACAACAGAACCTTTTTTTGAGTTTTTTGTAACTGCTTAAACAAGTGCCTAGATTCTAGAGTATGTATTTTGTCACCTTAACTATAGGGGAAAATATGTGTCAACTACATCTTCCTTTTGTAACTAACAAAAACAGGCATCCTACATCTTTATTCCTTTGAACATTTGGCTTTCTTTTTTGTAAGTACTTAAATAGGTGCCTAAGACTGCAAGGCCTGTATTTTGTCACTATAACTACAAGGGAAAAATATGTGTGAACTACCACTTTCTTTTATAACTTATGGAAACAAGCATACTGCATCTTTGTTACTTTGAATATTTATACTTGAAAGATTAGCTTCCAAAAAAATTGCTTTTTATTTAATGTTGATATGCGTACTGTTTTTAGTTAATAGAAATTGGCTGGTAATTAACAATATTACCATTTAGATGCCTTCAATTGTTCTTATTGAAAGTATTTAGTTGAATTCTACTATTTACAGCAAGCCATATATACAATGATGTAATTCTAAAAGTAGAGATTTAATGGCATTACTATGTTTTTAGTTCAATTCAATGATACAAACTGTTAATTTCCTTTACAGTTACTTTTATTTCAAGACACTGCACTCTTCTTTCAATCCCACATTCTTATAAATCCTCAAAATAATATTTTTACGCAGAATTAGTTTTGCAAAATACACACGACGGTCTTAAAATTGAGAGTTATTAAAATAATATGATTTCCCTGGAATCTGACGGTGTTAAATTGCAACAACTAAATTTTTTCCGTTGTATTAAATTTTCGAAGCGCTTCCTTTACACTTTTGATAACTTAGCAGCTGCAAGAAAAGCACAAGCAAATAAATTTTTATTTTACTGCAGCTAGGGGTAGATGGGTTAGGAAAGTGGGAAATGGACCAGTTTTTGTTTTTTATTCCTTGAGTCCATTATTTTGTAAGTGGTTTGCCGACTCCTTAATTTAATAAGATTAGTTTAGCACTTTGTGATAACAAAACAATTTAAAAGTTGAAAAACCTTATCCACTCATCTATTCTATTAAACCTTAAAGATACCTCCCAATATAAACATAAATTAAATATAACTAAAAAAAATACAAATAAAACAAACAATACTAGAGAAAGCAATGTCATCCACAAAAACCAGAAGAAGGACAATACCAGATCTGATGTTGACCTCTTTAACATTGAAGATTGATTTTTTTTTAAAACCGGCTCCTTTCTTTTCTCCTATTTCGGCTCAACTACATGCTGCTACACCTTTCAATCGACTGGGTTAGGTTGCTAATTCTCAAAAGTTCAGAGAGTAAATTTGTCCATATTGTTTAGCAAGGAGCCACTCGATTTCACACTATTTACAACAAAGCTGTAAGGATTTGCCTCATATTGGGGCTGGGTTAGAAGGGTAATTTTATCCTGTTTGTTTGTGACAGATTGCAGTGGGTTTACGTTTGCTGTCATTCACTGAGCTTTTCGGGGATGGGAGGCCATGCCTCCGATAGAAAGAGAGAGAGACACAGCGAGAGAGAGAGGGAGAGGGAGGACTGGGGATCTCAGTGTCATTGCTGCAGATCCTCGATTTCATGAGTGGGGAAGGAGAAAGAGAGAGAGCAGAGAGCAACATGCGTTTTTTGAGGTTAACGAGTTACCCCACGGGGTTGGTGAACAGAGGATGTCTGAGAGAGGTATGGGAGAGGAGAGGGTTTTCAGTTTTGTCCTCTGATTCAACAGGTAAAATACTGTTGAGAAATCATTGTTTGTTGTTTGTTTCCCATTACCTTTGTTAAAACTGTGATTGACATTTTTTTTGTTTCAATAAAATTGTAATGGATGTTTATAACCTGCTTAGTTGGGTATTAGCAAGATAGATCTGTTTAGTGCACTGTTTGGTACATTGTTACAGTCAGGTTCGTGTCTTTTAAACTTAGGGTGTCGCACTGTTCGCATTTCTGTTTTCTTCATGCTTTGCTGCTGTTTCCTTCTCAGCAAGTCGAATTGAGGTTCCTTTTCTGCTTTACATCCTTTGAATCTCCCTCTCTTGCTAGGTTGTTTCTTTGAATATCCCTCTCTTGCTAGGTTGTTTCTCCATGTTTTGTTGCTTCTGTATTTGTGCGATAAGAATGTTTGAAGACTGTTTTATTTATTGTTTTGCTCCTCTGTTGCTAGGTAGTATAATTTTGGAACAAGTTTCTTCTCTATGTGTTCAAATCCATCATTGTTTTTTTGTTCTTCAGTTTCTTTTTCACCATTTGCTCTCTTCTGATCATTGATAGTTTAATAGCACTTGCAAATTCAGCACAAACAAATTATCTACTCTGTTTATTTCTACTAAGCAATATTTCTTTGCCGAGATTATGTCTAACTTTAGCATACTTGAAGCCGGTATGCTATGCCATCAGTTGCTTCTAATTTTGTAAACAGTTAATATTATCTTAAAAGTGAAATTATGAATCCTTATAATTCAAATGCCAACGATTCGAAGCTCATGACTGCATTATTATAGCTCTGTAAGACTTATACTAATGTGAATAAAAATTGCTGACATACTTGCCATGTAAACTCATATCCATTTGCTACTATTGTCCTGCTTATTTGACCACATTAAGGGTAGTGGAAGAAGATAAAGAGCTTGACTTAGTCATCCTGTTTCCTTTACATGAGGAAAGAAACATAATAAAAGTTAATCTTCCTGTCAATTTCCAGTTCATTATGGCCTTGGCCGAGGCCTCTTGCAGTTTACTCAACATTTGACTTAGGCCTTAACCTTTCGTATTCTTTATTGAACCAAATTAGTTCTGTTGGTAAAAAATGTTTGTAAATTGTTTTTTTTTTTTTGGTGTGTCTTTTGGTCATTTAGCTAAAATTTCATTACATTTGGTCTTTAAATTTGAAACTCTCTGAGTTGTTAACGGATTTACTTTGTTTGCAGATTTCAGAAATTTGGATCGTTGCAAGAAGAAGCTGGTTCTATGCCGTTTTGAGGTATATAATTATACGCAATCGCTTTTATTCAAAACCTAATAAGCTATCTACCTTTTTTTATTTATATTTGTGAAGCTTTCATGTTTGGAATTTAAATATATAATTCAATTTTTGTCGTTTGAGCTTATTTTGGAACTAAGTTTCTTCCTATTTAGTCTGCGTATCTGTATCTGTCCGTTTATGTCAAGATTGAAATAACTAAGCATCCATTTGGTCGTTTGAGCTTAGAATGGAACTAGGCTTCTTTCTATTTTATGCATGTATCTGTATGTCTCTATTTATGAAAGCTTGAGATAATTGAGCATGTATTTGTACCAAACCCGTTCCAATTGAATGGTTGTTGTATTTGTTCGAAACACCATTCGAATTGGATGATTGGTTTATTTGTTCTAAAACCCCATTATAATTGTATTTGCTTGGATGTGCTGTTAGTATAGGGATAGTTAGATTAGGAATTTTGTTTTGCCATTTTCTGATTGGTATCTAATTACAGATTTTGTGTTGCATGTCTACATGTTTCAGTGTCTGTCCTATCTGTGTAGTTAGTTTGGGATGTTTTTAGATTCTTAAATAGTGCTGCTTAATATTGTTTATAAGTTTATTTTTATGACTGGGGGAGCAGCGATACTGTCGCAACTGAACTTAGAGTTGTGAGCATAACTGAATTGATAGGTAACAAAAGTACTGGGAGAACTTTCATGGGTAAGAATAAGATCGCCATTTTTTTCATCCTCTTAGCTCAATTTCGTAGTTAGATGTCCATTGAAGACACAGTCAAGGTTTAGATTCAATGTGTTTTGTATAATTTTGTTTTTTAGTATTAAACAAGCAAGAAGCCACCTTTCAAGGACTGCAGCATATGTAAGAGTATACGTAAAATTGAAAACCATTTATAGTTAAAAAAAAAAGGGACGGATTAACTAAAGAAAAGTTGAAAATTTTTATCTTCCCCATATATTACTCATGATTCCGACATACCTTATGGTTATACAAAAAACATAGTTCATAAAAATGTTTTAAAACATTTACATGAAGCTATAAGTTTGCATTGTTATTTTGTCATTTTGTTTATTTTTCTAAACATGACTGTGCCGTTACTTTGATAAATTAGCTCATTAACTTTTCAATTTAATTTGCTTCTCCATTTTTTTCTATCTAGATTGATCGAGATGATGTCGCTTCATTCTCTAATACCATACCAGCCAGCAAACAAGCTCCAAATCAGGGTTTGCAGGATGTGGATCACAAAAACCATCGAAGATGACCCTCAGCCACAAAGTCTTGATTGTGTGTTTGTTGATAAACAGGTGAGAATATTTCCTCTTTTTCGTTATCGTAAGATGCTTATGTTTTTTATGTATCCAAGTGTGCATGTTGTGTTCTTGGTACAACAAATTTTGTGGTCAAACATTCTCTAAAGTTTGGGAACTGATTGCTCTATGCAATTCATTGCCGAATTATACATCACTTCCACATGATTAATGTTTGTGTGGTTAATTGTTCTATTGGATTCAATCATGGGCCTTGATATCAATTTTTAAACTGAGCCACTACATTCATGCAAATCCAAAAGAAATCAAAATTCCATCTTCTCCATATAATGCCATGTGATGCAATAAATTTTGTTCTTACAAAACCAAATTTTAGACTCTGTTGTTGACACTTTTCCTCTCCTTGCATTTCACTACAAAGATTATATGGAAATCTGTTGAAACAATTTTTTTTGCATGTGTAAACAAAACTAAGTAGAGACAATCAATTCTTCTTTTTCTTAATTTGTTTTGTTTCTTTTTTTTACTCACAAAAATATAATTCAAACTTTATTTATAAGTTTGCTTCACTTGCTATCATTTCAATTCATAAAGTAATCTTTACTATTATGGTGTATTATCTTAAATGCCGCCTCTGTGAACATAATTGTTCTATCCTCACTGTTTTTTAGCTTCTTAAACCGCATGTATTAAATGTTCTCCCGCACATTTAATAATCTATATTATTTTAATTTTCTCCTTCTAACAGGGGGATGCAGTTCACGCGACTGTGAATGCTCGAGACATTCAATTTTTTTTGGACCTTCTGACAGTCGGCGATGCATATGAGATCACTAAATTTCGTGTTGTTCACAACAGGACATCGAGCAAAATTGTCCCTCATCCTACGGCGCTTGAATTAAATAGGAGAACCACATTCGTTCCAATTCACAAAACAAATCAGGAGATCCCAAAGCAATGGTTCAATTTGATTGACCTTGATCAACTTCATAAGAGAATCAACAACGATGTTGAACTTACAGGTAACAAATTTGGTTTTGCGTGTTGCACTAACATCTAAAATCATCATTATAATTTATTCATTGCCTTTGGTGCGCAATAATTTTCACCGCTAAATATTATTCATAGATGTGTTTGGTTATTTAACAGCTAAATATTGTTTGCAGATGTGTTTGGTCATTTAACGGCTGTGCAGCCGATTGAAGACGTGACTGTCCAAAGCTCAAGAATTGCGAAGAAGAGGAATCTTAACTTGCAAGACATCAGGTCATTCCTATGCGTTAAGTTAAAATTACGCACATAAAACGTCATATTAATGACATAAAACATCACATATTTTTAAACTTACAGGGGCGAAACGATTAGGATCACCTTATGGGGAGAAGCTGCAACAACTTTTGAGGACAGTGGAATAAAATCCCTTCCACCACCTATCTTCCTTGCTGTAACAAGCCTCAAAGTCAAAGAATACCGAGGTTGTACCTCAACGTCCTTTATTTAGCTGCTTAAACCATCTATTGCTCATTCTTATGTTTTATATATAGGAAACCCTGTTCTTGGAAGCACTGGATCAACTGTTTGTATTTTCAATCCAGAGATTCCACAGCTCACCCAATACAAACAAAAGTAAATCGACAACCTTCCTTTAATAACTTTGCTGTTTATATTTCTTCAATTTGTCTTTCTCAACCTAAACATTCATGACAAAGGTTTAAGGATCTGAAATCACCTGTTCAAACCTTACGCACCTCAGCGGAAATGTATGCAGACCGTGCTGTTAGTCCTAATTTTGAGTCCAAAACAATTGATGAGCTCCTTCTACTTGATCCTGCTTTGCACAAAGTTAGTCTCTTATCACCTACTTATTAAGAAAAATCACATCTTTTTAATAATAAATTTTATAACTGCTTCATACTTAGCTATATCTTGCTTTCTTCTATATTCATTTATATTTCATGTTTACAAGACGATGATTAAATGTATTTCATTATTTTAAAATTGTGTGATTCCATAACAGAATGTAAGTTTTGAATGCAAAGCGACTGTCATTGGATTTGATTTGAGTAGAGGTTGGTGGTACAAGTCGTGCCCATTCTGCCATAAAGCTGTCAAAAAAACTTTCGGAGCATTTCAGTGCAATGAACATGGTTCATTAAACAGGTTACCTGAACCATGGTAATTTCTTTTACACCTATTTTACATCTAACTGTTGTATTAAGCTGCTTAGTCATTTTTAAATTTCTTGCAATTATAAAATTTATGATTGATGATGTTTTTGTGGCTATCATATGGTTCCTGTGCTATTTTACTTAAAAATAGTTTAGTTATATTGGTTTTTTTTTTTTCGTTTTGGATTTTGTGATCATTAGCATTCTTACACCCATTATGTGGTATCTGGTTAAATTTGTTGACTTGATGCTTTTGGCAATCTATACTTTCAGAATGTTAATGGTAGTGATAAATGCCTAACCTGAAAATATATAACTCTTCCTTAGGTTCAAAATCAATCTTATAGTGGAAGATAGCACAAATCAGCACAATTTCCTCATGTTAGGAAGGAACGCTGAAAAGATACTTCATGTTTCTTGCCACACTTTGGTAATAGAAGACGGATATGACGATCCCTTCATGGTGCCACCACCTCTAAAAAAATTGGTGGGCGAGACAAAAAGATTTTTGCTATCTTTTGGCAATCAAAACAGTGATTTTAGGAAGACAGACTTCATCATTTATGGATTGCTTCAAGATCAGCTGCCCTTGAACACAGCAATTGCCTCAATCGACCCACAAACGCCTACTGCCACTGCAGGAAAACAAATTATAACTGAAGCGACTCCTGCCCCAGTGACACCTTCCCAGCGGCCAGATCACCATCCCCAATCGGTTGTACCTCTCAAAACTTCAAAGAGACCATTGTTCATTGATCAAGCAGACAAACCAGACAGGTTAAGTTTTCCTCTCAGTTATCATCTTATGTGTAAGTTTTAATAAATATACTTGCTTATCTTGGGTGAACATATGTATTATGCTGTTGATATAAAAATTGTTAGCCAATATTTTTGCTCCAGTCTTTTGACTCCTTTTTTCATACCTATCACAATTCTCTTAGACCTTATAAATTCTACCTTCATTCACAGCAAAAAAACTCGCACCGAGCAAATAGAGGTAACCAATTCTGCTAGAATTGCCAGAGAATTCCACAAACTGGTTGTCCCTAAGATTGAGCCCGCCGATAAAGAACCGATAGCTGCGCTCAAAACAAAGTCTCAAACCAAAAAAACCAAGGATAGGTAAATTACAATTTATTTTTTGCATGCACACCTACATAACATCTGTTATACCAATGTTTACTAAACTATGATTCATGTTTTTTATTATAGTGCTCAAGATGTTCGCCCACCAAAAAAGTGAATGACTACATTCTCCGTGATGAATTGCTACAAAGTTACTCTGCAGTTTTTTGCCTTTAAAACATGTGTAGCTGAAAACTTAGTCAAAACATTTTTTTGAGCTTTTTGTAACTGCTTAAACAGGTTTCTAGGCTGCAGGGCATGTATTTTGTCACCTTAACTATAGGGACAAAATATGTGTGGACTGCATCTTCCTTTTGTAACTAATGGAAAACTGCATCCTGCATCTTTATTCCTTTGAACATTTGGCTTTCTTTTTTGTAACTACTTAAACAGATGCTTAGACTGCAGGTCATCTATTTTGTCATTATAACTACAGGGGCAAAATATGTGTGTCCTCTTTCTGTAACTAATGAAAACAAGCATATTGCATCTTTGTTGCTTTCAACATTTATGCTTGGAAGAATAACTGCAAAAACAAAAACAACCTTATCTTTTTTACCTTTCACTCATCTATTCTTTTTATTAGTTCGTGTAGTTAACATTTGTGCATTCAAGTCCCGCAGCAACGCGCGGGCAGTTTTGCTAGTAAATCCTAAATCTTTTATCTTTTCTATACAAAGCCGGCAGACCCTATTGGTCACAGGCTTCACTAAAATGAAGTGGACAGAAATGCCCTTCAAACAAAAAAGTTCGAAAATAGTCTAAAATAATGTAGGAGTGCCACTCAATACTACAATCTGGTGATATTCATCTTCATTTGAAAGTGAAAGGTCTTAGGTTCGAATTTTGTGAATGACGAATTCAATACCAAATTAGGTTGCTCATTGTGTTGCTTAGCCGAACTCCCCCTCCCCTAATATAAAAATATCAATGTACTAAAAAAATAATAATAATGTAGGAGTAATTTTGTATTGAAAATAGTTTTTTTTTTTTTTTAAATTAGTATCTCACTATTACGTGGTCATGAAAACAATATTTTTTTTTTGTCAAATAGAAAGTTTTTTTTTTTAATTAGTATCTTATTATTACGTGGAATATCCAAGGATTTCTTCTAACATGATCTAATATTATTCATTTAGTTCAAACTTTCTCACAATGCATCAAGATTGTTTCATAATTTGTGTAATACAAATTGATCCCTTTTTCAAAAATGAGACGCTTGCCAAACATGTGGTTTGGACTTTGGACATACATAAAAGATCTTTACAGGCGCGTAATGCCCGTAATAAAATGTGCAAGTCGCGCGTAGCGCACCGTGATTCAAAAAATTGATTGTGCTAGATATGAGATTGCTTGTGATAAAGTAAATGCAAACTCAATTGTACTTGGTGACTAAGCGATGCAATCTCAATCATAGTATAGAGCACTGCTTTTTCTTTAATACTGAATCTGCAAAGAAAGTCGCATATAATTAGAACAAATGCAGTTGGAAATAAAGGGCAAGTTACATATATCATATCTATAGAAGTTTGAGCAGGAAATATGATCTTTCAAGGGGTTTTCTGCAACTGTTGTCTCTTTATTCTCTTCAGCTGGAATTAAGAGTTTTGATAACGTGTTAGAAATAAAATATAAAAGAGAAGAGAGAGATTGAGAGAAGAAATCGAAATATCTTAATTGAATACATGTTATGTATTGACGTAAAAAAAAAAACAAAAAGCAGGCACATGGCAAATGCAGTGCACATTTCCGTGTCCTTTCGGGAACGAATGCAATGCACATTTCCATTTCCCTTCCCGACACCTACAGACCTACAGTGTGGGACCCCCAACAGAACACAGAGTATCTCTTCACGTCCCAACTGAATGTTCCTGTAAGATAGCTACTATAAAATTTTGGTCAAGAACCGCGCACTCGATACCCATAATCTCCCCGGCTGTTGAGTAACAGACCAATAACCATCCAACCTTCTGCACGTGTCGCTCTCTCATTTGCCGTTCGTACAATCTTAATTGTGAACTGCGTGTGACCAAAACTAGAAAGTAGAAGCAAACCCCCCAAACCTCTGCGACTCCCCCCTCTCCTTCGCAAACAAAGCCGCCGCCGCCACTTTCAACCAACCGACAATGGAGGCCCTCCACCTCTGCCCCGCCCATTCCCCCCTCATCCGCTCCAAACGCCTCCATTCTCATCACCTCCCCAGCGGGCCGCACAACCTCAGCACCCGCCGTCCGCTCCGGCCCTTCGTTTCCGCCACCCTGTCCCGACCGACTGCCGATATTTCCGCCGAACCCTCCACCTCCGCTGCTTCATCGGAAACCATAACGAAGCCGTCTCCGCCTCCCAACCGGGTTTCCTCCAATTCGCTCCAGTACCCGCCCGGCTTCCTGGGAGCCGTGCCCGACCGTTCGGCCACGGACGGAAACGACAATGGGAACATTGTCGACGCCATGGAGTACTTGACGAACATTCTGTCGTCCAAGGTGTATGACGTGGCCATCGAATCTCCATTGGAATTGGCTACGAAGCTCTCGGAGCGATTGGGGGTGAAATTATGGATGAAAAGAGAGGACTTGCAGCCTGTAAGTGTGTTGCCCAATGGTTGATTTGAGTAGAATTTGGATTGGAAAATTTGGGGATTTTTCGATTGAATGTTTTCGTGTTGGAATGTGTAGGTTTTCTCGTTCAAGCTTCGTGGGGCTTACAACATGATGGCAAAGCTTCCAAGGGAGCAATTGGATCGAGGGGTTATTTGCTCTTCGGCCGGAAACCATGCCCAGGGAGTTGCTTTGGCTGCTAAGAAGTTGAAATGCAGTGCCGTGATTGCTATGCCCGTCACCACGCCGGAGATTAAGGTACTTTTTTTCATTTGGATCTTGGCTTTTGAAATTGTAAAATGTGGGTTTGGCGTTCTGAATTTTTTGAATTGTATATTGCTTGTGTATAGTGGAAGTCGGTGGAGAGATTGGGAGCCACGGTTGTTCTTATAGGGGATTCATATGACGAGGCTCAAGCTTATGCTAAGAAGCGGGCAAAGGAGGAGGTAAGGACCTTCATACCTCCTTTTGATCACCCGGATGTTATTATCGGCCAGGGCACAGTTGGGATGGAAATTATGCGCCAAACAAAGGCTCCATTGCATGCAATTTTTGTGCCTGTTGGGGGCGGTGGCCTTATAGCTGGTATTGCTGCATATGTAAAGAGGGTTGCTCCAAAGGTTTGTCTGGTTTTGGTGTTTTCAACTTTCTTACTATGTCTGTTGAGTTTACATTGCTGGGCAACTGAATTTTTCAAGTTCGTAGGTTTTCTTCTCGGAAAGATTTGATATTTTATTTGTTTTTTATAATGATTCTTTAGTTTCACATCATATAATTCTGAAAGAGCGCTGATTGTGGCATCTCTTATACAGGTGAAGATTATTGGTGTGGAGCCCTCTGATGCAAATGCACTGGCATTGTCACTACATCACGGCCAGAGAATAATGTTGGACCAGGTGGGTGGTTTTGCAGATGGTGTGGCTGTGAAAGAGGTTGGTGAAGAGACCTTCCGCTTATGCAAGGACATGGTTGACGGTGTAGTTCTTGTCAGCCGCGATGCTATCTGCGGCTCAATAAAGGTGAAATTTCTTTCGAGTCTTGAAACTTGCATGGGTGAGTGTCTTTTGCTTCTCATGCATTCTTTGGTAGTTGGCTTCTTAAAGAAGCCTTCTGCTTGCATTTGCATGTTATAGATTGTAAACCTACTTCTAGCTTTGTAACTGTACATACGCTACCTGTCTTAGAATTGACATATTTACGTACATATGAAGAAATTGAATTCATGGCATCAGAAGCTAAAATTCTTGGGCAGCAGTTAGAATGTGTTTGGGTGAAGAACAAAAGGGCTCGTCGTACAATCTTGGCAATTACTAAAATCAAGGAATATATCCCTCTCCCTTAGTGTCTTTCCACATAAGGAATTGTGGATTTACTTGAGGACTTCTAAATATGATAATCAGGTCGAGTGAATGTTCTGTATCTGCATGGGTGGTTTCTGGTGGCAATTATGTACTGTATATTGGTTACTGGATTACAAATGTATGATTAGAATGTCCAAATGGCCAAAAAAATATTCTGTTGTTGTGAATGTTGCTTTTAAGAATGGGAAAAACAGAACAAACTCGGATATCGAAAGCAAATAACCAAGATTAGCAACACCAAAACTATGTGCCTTCGTCCACGGGGCAACAACAACAATCTTTCACCATATCAATAATGAGTACAACGAATAATCTTGCCAAGCCTCTAGGATTAAGACTGGGTGAAAAGCTTGAAAGAACAAGAACATGATACACACTCTTATTTCTTGTCTTTTCTCTCGCACACACTTTGCCCTTCTCTCACTCTAACTCCTTGAGTAGTATACAACTTATTGTTTTGCTCCAATTCAAAACTAGTGCAATAGCCCCTTTATATAGACATAATAAAGGTCTTCTTCAATAAGGATTACAAATCCTAATTGGAATCCAGTTATGAATCCTTCTCCAATTGGACCAACTCCAGTTGAGAAACCACTCCAATTGGGAAAACAACTTCGATTGGGTAAATAATTTTAATCCTCTAAGGCTGTAATTCCTAATAAACTTAGGACAAGTCATCATGGGCTGGAAAAAATTCCTTGAACCAAGCTTACCATAACTGATATGGTAGCGAGGTCCTTTTCGGCTTGTTCTAATGCCTCAAGGCGGGCCATTTTTCTGCTGTTATTCTATTTAATCCTTCAAGCTTTGATACTAGGGTCGTCATTTTATGTTGATATTTTAGTTTGGTCCGTGACGTTTTTTCTCATACAAAGGGATGTGTGCTCCATAATGCACTTACGACATCAGAGAGCTTCTTGCTAATGTTGGTTCATTCATGTTCAGGAGTAACCTCTTTCCTTTATTTGACTGTTTGTGACACTGATCGGTTCAAATGCAATTATTGTGCTAGTGTACCCAATAGGGAAATGATGAGCAGAACAGTAGGTTACCATTTGAGAGTTTTGAATTCTTAGATTAGAACTAACAATCCTATTGCTTCTTTTGCAGGATATGTTTGAGGAGACAAGGAGCATTTTAGAACCGGCAGGTGCTCTTTCTCTTGCCGGTGCTGAAGCTTATTGCAAGTATTATGGTCTTAAAGGAGAAAATGTTGTTGCAATAACGAGTGGGGCAAATATGAACTTTGATAAATTGAGAGTGGTGACTGAACTTGCTAATGTTGGTCGACAACAAGAGGCTGTACTCGCAACTGTTATGCCCGAGGAGCCTGGGAGCTTTAAACATTATTGTGAACTGGTATGCTGATGGAGCCAAGTTACACATGCATTCTGCAAGCTCATAGTCTTTGAGTCTCTCTATGTTAAAATATTAATGTATTAGGTATCATAAATTAGTATATTAATGTGGATCTTTCCAGATTCATGTACCTAGTAGCCTATCAAAAGGTCTACTTCTTAATCTTTTAAAATAAGTATTAGTAAAATGAAATTCTGGGTTTCCTGCTTGTGCGTGAGGAGCAACCACCTTGGAGTGATTCCAATGCACCTTCAGTGTGAGGCTGAAGGCCAGTGTGATTTTTTTTTTCTGATTTCTCTATTGGAGTGCTTCCATTACACCTTTGGTGCGATGCCAAGGGCCGGGTGTGTCCAGATCTTCTTCTCTGTTCATATCTATTCCTGTTGTCCTACATCATATGCTAATAATGCTTTAGTCGATTGTTTTTTTGTTTTCCCCATCCTATTAAAGTTGTCTTCATGGTTTGAACTGAATCACTTTGGTTGACAGGTGGGCCCAATGAATATCAGTGAATTCAAATACAGACACAATTCTGATAAAGAGGCTATAGTATTGTACAGGTAAGCCTTAAGAAGGTTTTAGTGATCACTGTTGTTACTTTTTCCGAATTCAGGGCCAATTTCTTTTGCTTGGTTTAGATGTGTTTAGTACGGTCGTGTTGACTCCCATCAAATGGTTTTCTTACTTAGGGCTGATAATACATGCAGAAGTGAGATATTTATTTATCCTTTGTACGTTATATGCAGTGTTGGTGTGCATACAGCCTCTGAACTTCAAGAAATGCAAGAGCGCCTGGAGTCTTCTCAACTCAAGACTTACAATCTCACGAAAAGTGACTTAGTCAAAGATCACTTGCGTTACTTGGTAATTCTTCTACTTATAATTGTCTTTCTTGTATGTGCATGTGTGTATATATGAATTATGTTCCCTTCCCATACAGTGGCATGCTATGCTGCTCGACCATAGCAACACCATACAGTATGTGGAAAAGTAGCAATTTCATTTTTGTTTAGTCGATCAAATGACATTTTTTGATGGTCACAAGTTCCAAACACAGCACTTACCCCCATGCCATGGCGAGAGTTTGATTCTCATAATTGTCTTCCATTGCAAGACTGATTTCTTTTGACCCAAAAATAAGCACGTCATTTATGTCAACGGTGTAAATTTTTTTTTTTTTTAATTTTTTTTTTTTTAAAAAAGAAAGGACTTGTTTCCTGTCCTGGCTGCAGTTGCGCATCTTGGTCCTAAGTTTACTTTGTTTGCATCATTCAGATGGGGGGCCGATCAAATCTTCAAAATGAGATTCTTTGTCGCTTTGTCTTCCCAGAAAGACCCGGTGCTCTGATGAAGTTCTTGGACGCTTTTAGTCCACGTTGGAATATTAGTTTGTTCCACTACCGCGGAGAGGTTGTAATTCAACATCTTTTCCTTTTTAAAGATTTTATATTTCAATATGATTATAGTAAGAAATTTAAATTCGTTTTTTTTTCTTCTTATTATTAACAATACTTTGATTGTGTACTTGCCCTTCCTCTGCAATAGGGTGAAACCGGGGCAAATGTGTTGGTTGGGATCCAAGTTCCTCAAAGCGAGATCGATGAGTTCCATGCTCGAGCCACTACTCTTGGATACGACTATGTAGTAGTGACCGATGATATTGACTTCAAGCTTTTGATGCATTGATAAGACCATCCTGTTACGAAATCATGCATCTCTGGCGCTCGAATTCTGCATCGCTATGTTGTTTAGTCGTGCTTTATATATATGTTTCTACTGCTGAAACTTTGGGTCAGTTTTATAGCATGTAGTGCATTAATTTCACTTGGAATTTAAGAGAAATATGTATTCAAGGGCAAACTATGATATTCTGATTCTCTATCTTAAGAACACTGGCGTTTTAGAATTTCTAATCCTCTGTCTCATATGTGATGACTGAGATAAATCTCTTAGAACCTTGCTGTAATATAATCATATAATCTCAATTTTTTTTTATTTAAACTAACTCAAAAAACAAAAATCTAAATGGGCGAGTTTGGTATGCCTCATTCCCCATGTTTCGAAACTAGAATGATGAGAAATGCACCAAATGGTAAGGAATGAAATATCTTTTTATTTACGTTCCTATGCTTGGTTTGTGTTGTCTGAGGGATTAAAATTTGATCTACTTTAGAATAATACCTATTTTAATTCAAAATAAAATAAAATAAAACCGATGTAAATATAATTTCGAAGAGAGTGAGAGTTGCAATGATGAAATTGGGGTTCCACCATAAAACCAATTGGCTATATAGGGAGTAACCCAATATCATATAAGCACATAGCAAACCTTGTCTCTCACCAATGTGAG
Source organism: Malus domestica (assembly GCF_042453785.1). Classification (NCBI taxonomy): domain Eukaryota; kingdom Viridiplantae; phylum Streptophyta; class Magnoliopsida; order Rosales; family Rosaceae; genus Malus; species Malus domestica. The sequence goes on from NC_091672.1 coordinate 15,305,247, forward strand.
ACAACTCTCAACACGTCCCTGCACATGTGACGGGTTTTCAAGCCTACACGTGAACAATAACTGGGTGATGTGGCGTGTGGCCGTTGGGCTTCACACGTGGACAACCTTGCTCTGATACCATGATGAAATTGGGGTTCCACCATAAAACCAATTGGCTATATAGGGAGTAGCCCAAGATCATATAAGCACATAGCAAACCTTGTTCCTCACCAATGTGGGACAACTCCTCAACAATGCACAACAAAAAGAGAAAATTTGAAATTTGGTGAGTTTGGAAATGTGGAGCCCTAAAAATAAATTCTATTATTTTTGTAAATTTTATTAATCAATGTAGTTTTTAAGGTTAATTATGCATATTCGTTGATGAAATTAGTTGAAATTGGTGAATATTTGTGGAATTTTTTAGAAATTTGGGTTGGATGTGGGTTTATGAAATGTTGTTGACAAGTTGTGTATAAGAGCTATGTCGTTCACTTTTGTTTTGTTGAAGTTATATTGTTTAGTTGGGAATGATTTGTTTTGATGAAATCTTTTTTAATTTTATGAATTCATTTGATATTGCTTAAGTCATGAAGTTTTGTATAGTAGATGTATTGTTATGAAAACTTGTTGACAGGTTGTGTTAAGGGTATACATTGGTTGTGTTCAGGGTATATATTGCTGAATTTGGTTATGTTGAATGCTTATATTGTTATGTGTACAGGAGATGACAACTCAGGGGATTCAGCTAGTAACAAAATAGGAAGAATCGTATAAGGGAAGGGTTAACAAACTTTCTCAAGCAAGTCATGTGCTAGGAGACATGCGTCAAAAGTTTAATGACGCACATCGTGCTGCCTTTAGGGAATCATGCTTTGGACACTTAGAGCATGTCAATAGAATGGCCTTCAAGGGCCCATTGGTGCATGAATTGTCACTCCGTAGAGTGGCTAATCAAGGGGTGAAAGGCCTAGAAGGGCTCACGTATTTAATAGGCTATAAAGTAACCCAGTTCACGAAGAAGGAATTTTGCCTCATTACAGTGCTTCATTGTAGAAATTTTTTTGTATCGCTGATATGTGTTGTTGGACAGCTTTCCATTTATTGTGACATATTGTGATGAATTAAGTTAGGGAAACTAAACCTTATTATTACTTGTTTTGGATGACTTTAGAAAATGCATTGTATATATTGGATATAGGTTTGTGACAACTTATGAAACTAAACCTTATGTTTACGAAATCACATTTTCAGTTACCGTTAGGATTAATGCGTAAGCGATATTTAATTTGTAAACATGTTGAACCAATGCGGATTAGCAAAGACTGAGTCATAATTGCTGTCATGAGCAATCAAATGCACATAGCGATAAAAAAAATAAAAACCAATTATATTATGGACTAGCGACATTGAGTTTGAAAATTAAATATGAGCTCTGAACTCGATGTGATAATGACACACCCCGACCTAAAATCAAGGCATGAAGGCCATCACATGAGGGTGACGAAGACATGTGCACAGTACGGAAGCAATAAGGATATGAAATATACAAATAAATAAGAACCGAAAACTAATTAATGTGCACTAATAAGTAGAAAGTGCTAGGAATGAGATACAAGTGTAAATACACCTAATCAGAGCATAGAAAGTTTAGGTGCAGTTCAGCAAGACAAGTACTAGTTATACAATACCAGAAGAAGTCCTACGGATATTATATTTTGTCAGAACCGCTGAGATCCTCAAATGCCACCAACAACGAGTCTATCTAAAACCTGGAGGGCGCAAAACAGAAAGTGTGAGTGGGCAAAAACAAAGCTTTTCAAAATCGTTTCATTTAACAAGCCTCTAACCCCTCCCGTAAAACATGTATCATTTTCCCAGGAATGGAATAATATATATATATATATATATATATATATCAATTCATGCTTCACACATCCATAATCACAAATATGCCATGCCAAGGTATAAACAGAATAAGTAACTCAGGTGAAAATAAATTCATGGAAAATAACATATTAGCCGGAACCCCTGCAGAAGTCTGTACGGCTGAATTCATAGCTCATTAATCAATCTAGCCGGAGTCACTACAAGTGACATATACGACACTACACTGCACAAGAGTAGGAACCACTGTAAAGGTATGTACGACAAGACTGGGTCTCCTACACGTATAGCATGTGTAGCCCTATGCCCCATCTGTCCATAAGTATAGCATGCATTGCTGCCTCTCTTACACTCCCCAAAATTCCTATTATTACACCTACGACATAAAGGAGCACCTGAACCACCAAAGTCCCTTTGCCTCTGAAATTTTGAGCCTCCAAAAAATCTACCACTTCTCCTTTGCACATTAGAGCTTAAACCTCCACTAGAAGAGCTGGAACTGACACCACTTCTATTAAAACTCTGAGTCTTACAAGGTCCTTGAGATGATTGACCTTCACCTTTATCATCTCGCCTCTGGTTCCCGTTCTTTTCTTCTTCATCTTCACTTTCACTGGGCATGTTCTTTGAGTCCTCAATCCACAGTAAAACCTCATAAAACTCTTGGTAAGTGGCACAGGGAGTCGATGTCGGTATAGAACGCCATTTCTTCTTAGTACCCAACCTGAAACGACGGAGCATCTCAACCGGATTAGTAGCAACCTCCAAATCATATCAAGACAAATCAGTGAATCTCCTGTAATATTCATTCGCCGTCATCTTTCCTTGTTTCAGATGCGTAAATTCTTGTTTCTTGCGATCAATATACTTAGGGGGAATGAACTTTTTCCGAAACAACTGTTTAAACACTTCCCAATCGGCTGCTACCTCTGGTGGCATCTGATATGACTCCTGTCTCCACCAGGATGCAGGCTCCGGACCTAGAAACCAGGTAGTTGCTCGACCCACCTATCAGGAGGAAGATTCCCCTGACTTTGCATCACAAGGAAAGTCTTCTCGACTTGATTAAGCCACTTCTCTGCTCCTTCATGTCCTCCATTACCCATGAAATGATTCAGCTTCAGATTATACATAGTCTCAAGATGTGTCCTTTGAGGAGGACGAAGCGAATACTGAATGGCATTAGCTATAACTTCCCCTAACTGAGCAATATCGGGGAAACTAAGCTCAACTGAGTGACAAGGCTCTCTATGAGGCGGCATAGTTCTGACAAAAGACATCATAATGATTAGATTATTCACGAGATATACATGACTGCTAAATCTAGGCTCTGATACCAAATTGACACACCCCGACCTAAAATCAAGGCGTGCTGCCCGCCATGTGAGGGTAACGTAGCCATGTGCACAGTGCGGAAGCAATAAGGATATGAAATATACAAATAAATAAGAACCGAAAGCTAATTAATTTGCACTAATATGTAGAAAGTGTTAGGAATGAGATACAAGTGTAAATACACTTAATCAGAGCGTAGAAAGTCTAGGTGCAGTCCAGTAGGACAAGTACTAGTTATACAGTACCATAAGAGGTCCTACATATATTATATTTTGTCAGAACCGCCGAGATCCTCAAATGCCACCAACATCGAGTCTACCTAAAACTTGGAGGGGCGCAAAACAGAAAGTGTGAGTGGGAAAAAACAAAGCTTTTTAAAATCATTTCATTTAACAACGCTCTAACCCCTTGCCGTAAAACATATATAATTTTCCTAGGAATGGAATAAAAATATATATATATATCAATTCATGCTTCACACATATCCATAATCACAAATATGCCATGCCAAGGTATAAACAGAATAAATAACTCAGGTGAAAATAAATTCATGGAAAATAACATATTAGCCGGAACCCCTGCAAAAGTCTGTACGGCTAAATTCATAGCTCATTAATCAATCTAGCCGGAGTCACTACAAGTGACCTATACAGCACTACACTGCACACAAGTCGGAACCACTGTAAGGGTCTGTACGACAAGATTGGGTGTAATATAGTTATGCTTAATGCTACGCACTCATGATAGTTGTACGATAAATCCTAGTCACCTACGAGTCAGAACCACCTATGATGGTCTGTACGACAAGACTGTGCACCTAAATTGGATCCAATGTGAGCATATGGCGCGGGAGGTGACATTATATACAGGCATGTACCATATCTCTGGTTAAATCACAATCACCCGGGGTGCAGGTTTATGAGCTTCCAATCACATCTCATATTATAAATATCTCATATAATAAAACATAACTCACCTGGTACTTACCTGAGCGTCCACAATACCAATTCATATTATACATCATATACTAATTCATATGCTGAATGTAAATTTATAAGCATGGCATTTCAAAGCATACTTTCATTTAAACGCATTTTCTGGGAAAATATCAAGTATATAAGTATATATTGAAAACCTAAAGCCCACTCACTGGTATGTCGAAGGGTCGTAGCCCCCGAGTCGTCCTTGACTGCGCTCGTCCTCGGGATAAGTCTCCCCTATATGCGAAACAACTATAAAAACATTAATTTAAAGCACATAACCAATACTAGCTAATAACTTCTCATACATTGCTCAAATGAGGTATATAAATATATCATCATGACCTACACAACTCCATGAACACGCCCAAATTTTTTAAATAATTTTTGGAGCCCTCACGCACCGTCACACACCGACAAAGGCCCAACCCTACGCGCGGCCATACGTAGGGAACCCTAACGGAATCCCCTAACCCAGTTAGGAATATTCCATTAAAAAGTAACATAAACCGTTAATTCTACCTGACGGCGTCAGAATATTCCGTCAAACTTTGACGGAATATTCGCTCGTCTTCTTCCTTCGACTCTGGTGACCGTTGTCGTCGCCGAAAAACTGCGCATTCGAAAACCTTGATATTTCAGTCATTTCTTAACCAAATTACCTCAAATTTGTCCCCAAATGAAACTTGTAACTAGACGAACAAAATCTTACCAATTTCAAGGCTTGAAATCCATAGAATCTTGACGGAGAAGACTCGATAATCCGGCCAAAACTTACAACTCGTCAAACTCGACTTTCCGACGTCCAAATTACTTGGTTTTTCTTCTCCGAGCTTCGTGAAGACATTCTAAAGCTTCCTAGAGGCTTAAAACCCACTGAAACCTTCACATTTACTTGTGCATGAACAGTGCACCAAAACTGGGTATCTCGGGTTCACAGGTTTCGAAGGTTTCACGACCAGAAAAAGGGTATGGCTAAGCTTGTGATGATGAGATGAAGATGATGATGGTAACTATGAGCTCGATCCGTCACGAGAAGTGAAGCTTCAAGGTGGTCCGTACGACTTGTACGAAAAAACTGAAAATCCGAGAGGGAGGGAGTCAACGGGAAAGAGAGAGAGAGGGTATGGGTGTTTGTGTGTGTGTGTGTGTGGTCCTAGTTGGTCACAAACCAAACAAAACTAAGTCCTTTTTAGTTCTAATTGGTTCCAAAATACTAGGGACTTAAGGAATCGGTCCAAATCTAAATGTAAACCACACAACACCACAAACACTCAAGGGCATAATTGACATTTCATGTCTAAAGATATTGTTTATACCATATTTAGGGCCTCGTATTTAGACCTCGTATAAATACTCGGGGGACTTAAATGTAATTATGTAATAAAGAAAGGGGCAAATATGTAATTAGGGGAGGAGCCCTTATTCTATAAAAGGGCCTCTGTTTATACCATATTTAGGGCCTCATATTTAGACCTTGTATAAATACTCGGGAGACTTAAATGTAATTATGTAATAAAGGAAGGGGCAAATATGTAATTAGGGGAGGAGCCCTTATTCTATAAAAGGGCCTCCTCACCCTTACAAACCCTAAGCTTCCTCACACCCCCTAAGCTCTAAGCTCTCTCTCTCCCTCTTCGACAGAGAAATATAATACAATCAGTGTGGACGTAGCCCAAACCTTGGGGTGAACCACGATACATCTTGTGTCATTTACATTTCATGCAGATTCACGGTCGGATTTACGTTATTCCAAAGCCTCTGGTTTTGTGCATCAACATTTGGCGCCGTCTGTGGGAAACGACACGAAAAGCTATGTCGGATTCTTTCCCTTTTTTCATCACAACCACTATCCACCGTGGATTCGTAAAAAATCCAAAACGCCTACAGATCTCCATTTTCATCTACCAAACAAATCAAAACACCCAAATCTCATTTCAGAGATATCATAGTTTTTCCAATCACTTCCTAGAAAGAAATAAAACCCAAACAAACGGTTACAAAAAACCCAGAAAATACCCTCAAATATCGGCACACTCATTTTCCTCCTGGCGACCCCCGTCTCCACCTACGGATCCATTAGTATAAACTGGGGAACTCAATCCTAGCCCATAACCCGGCCTAGTACCGCCCGTCATTGGAGATCCGACACACTTGGCACAACACCCACCATGAGCTACCACCATCTAGGTTGCTGCTTTTAAATCTGTGTAAAGCTCCCGCTCTCACCTTGTGTTTCGAAATACAGTGTACCAAAAGCGTTGAAAGAGAAATCCTAGAATTTAAAAAAAAAACACATTTCCTTCCTTCCTGCGTGAAAAAGCCGACGCTGAGGAAAAATCGTCTTCGGTTGCTGGAAACCAAGACCCACACAGCGTCGTCGTTTGGGGGAGAAATAAAGTTCGACTTCGGCCACCGAGCTGACCGTCGATCGAGCAGAAGGAGGAGGGCCGGAAGAACGAGGAACACGTGGCGCGCCTTCGACGCAGGAAATTTCAGAGAATGATCAGTTTGCAGGTTTGTAGCTTGAGTTCGTGTCACAGTCAATTGATAGAGCTGAATTGCAGGAACTCAGGTTTGGAAGGCGAACAGCAACATGGGCAGATCAGTAATAAGAAACGCAAAGACATTTTCCCTTATGGAAACCACAAAAGTTGCTATCAAATTAGCCAAGAAATGGAAGAAGATGTTAGGTTGAAGGTTTTCAAGAAGGAACGGTTCGAAGGAAAAGATTGTCCTGACATTGGCTGCAATTATGGAATCATGACTATTCAAATTGGTACTTTTCTCTCAGTTAAAATAGTAATTGAAATTTTTCGATTACAGCCCACAAAGCTCGAAACTTTCTCCAATGGCGTCCTGCAAAGATTATCTCTGGGTTATCCTCCTGATTACAGCTCTTCACGTGCAATCTCACCAATAAGACGCTGGCATCCGAGCTCTCTCAACTCAAGTCGAACCCTCTCTTTACGGCCTCCGTTCCTGTCCGACGCATTTCTGGTCTTCCCAGATTACCAGTGGAGTTGGGATCGATGATGCTGTTGCACAGCATGGTGGTTTCGGCGTAGTTAATGTCAAGCTGGTCGATTGACTCTCAGAACTGGGGATTAGTTCCTCAAGCTTCGCCCGCTTTTCCACAATCTCGGCCTCCTCGTCCTCATGTTCCTCACTGTCCTCATTTTCCCGTTCTTCCACAATCTCGGCCTCCTCGTCCACCGTGTCTGGGTCCTTCTCTTTTCCATTATTGTCAAAACCCTTTCAATATTATGGAATATTTTGACAGACACAATCGCGGAGGAACGTGCGAAAAGAATATTTTAACCAGACTTTCTTGGTCTCTGGTGCTTTGAGTTGTCATCCAGAGCTTTACCCAGCAAGATAAAGGAATTCAGACATAATGATGCCAAGCTGGTTGTCATCCCACAGGTCCCAACACCAACCAGGCCGAAAGCAAAAGCACTGACAGAAGCAATGCTATTGGCAGATTTAGATCAAAATCCACTGTGCCTATGCAGAAAAAGAAAAAGAAAGTGAAAAGAAAAAGAAACAATGGGGATTCCCTGGGACACAGATGAGAAACGGCTTAAGGAATATTTCAGGAAGTATGGAGAGGTGGTGGAGGCTGTGATCATGAGGGATCTTGCAAAAGCAGAGATAAGATTAATGTACTTATCATCCCTTCTACCATCTGCAAAAGAGAAAAGAAGATAGAAACAAAAGCAAAAGTAAAGCAGAAAAGGAAAAGAGAGGCACTTGGGACACTGCAAAAGTAAGGAATAAACATCTCACCAGCATGATGTAATTTATTTTATCTTTCGGAGACATTTGTATAAACCCCATCAGAGGGTAATATGTATAAACCCCATCAAAGGGTAATTAAAAAAAAAGCCCAAAATAATGGGCTGCAATGTTTTGTGAAGAACGAAGGCCCATAAGCCTAAAATAGCACCAACCAGGTCATCAAAAATACGTCCAGTACTCCATAATTATTCAGCAACCCGCCGCTATTACCACCAACCAAGTGACCAAAAGTACGCCCAGTACTCCAAAATTATTCGACAACCCGCCGCTATTACCACCAACCAGGTGATGAGATGTACAACCCGTACTCTAATTTGGCAACTAGCCATTCATGCCACCAACCAGGTGATCAAAAGTACGCCCAGTACTTCATATTATACATGAGCATTACTCATATCAATCATACATAAACATTCATGAGCATCACTCATATCAATCATACATAAACATTCATGAGCATCACTCATGTCAACATTCATGAGCATCACTCATGTTAACATCCATTAGCATCACTCATGTCAATCAAACATTCATGAGCATCACTTATGTCAATCAGCTTCAAAAACTTCATTTACAAAAGCTCTAGCTTCAAAAGCTTCATTTACAAAAGCTCTAGCTTCAAAAGCTTCATTTACAGAGCTCCAGCTTCAAAGCTTCACTTACAAAGCTTCAGTGCAGGATATACAAATACCGCCTCCGAACAACCGTCACTTCGGCCCATACATAGATTCAATTTGAAGTCTCCAGCCAACAGACTCTATTGACCGAAGACTTGGGGGACTACATTATGTACCATATATTGGGCCTCAACTGGGCCTCATGAAAAATACTTGAGGGACTTAGCCCATTATTTATGTATTAAGGAGCGAGCCCCTATTCTATAAAAGAGACTCCCTCACTTTCATTAGAGAGCACCCATTATTCATGTACTGAGGAGCGAGCCTTTATTTTATAAAATGGACTCCCTTACCATCATTAGAGAGCAATCGCCTTGCCGTGAGCATCACTCCTAACCCATTACTTATGTATTGAGGAGCGAGCCCTTATTCTATAAAAAAGACTCCCTCACCACCATTAGAGAGCATCGCCGCCTACTGAGCAACCGCCTCGCTGCGAGCATCAACTCTAGCCCATCATTTATGTATTGAGGAACGAGCCCTTATTCTATAAAAGGGACTCCCTTACCACCATTAGAGAGCATCACCACCTACTGAGCAACCGCTTTGCTGCGAGCATCAACTCTAGCCCATCATTTATGTATTGAGGAACGAGCCCTTATTCTATAAAAGGGACTCCCTCACCATCATTAGAGAGCATCAACTCTAGCCCATCATTCATGTATTGAGGAGCGAGCCTTTATTCTATAAAAGGAACTCCCTCACCTTCAAACGCCACAAGCCGAGCCAACCAAGGCAACATAAGCCACGAGCCGAGCAGCCTCGCAGCATGTGCTACTTCTAGTTGAGCGTCATTTCAGATTGAGCACTGCCTCATATCGAGCATCAGTTCAAGACAACATCTAGTTACTTCGGCCCACACATAGACTAAATTTCAAGTCTCCAGCCAAAAGACTCTCTTGACTGAAAACTTGGGGGACTACTGTTTATACCATATTTAGGGTCTCGTATTTAGACCTTGTATAAATACTCGGGGGACTTAAATGTAATTATGTAATAAAGGAAGGGGTAAATATGTAATTAGGGGAGGAGCCCTTATTCTATAAGAGGGCCCCTGTTTATACCATATTTAGACCTCGTATAAATACTCAGGGGTTTTAAATGTAATTATGTAATAAAGGAATGGGCAAATATGTAATTAGGGGAGGAGCCCTTATTCTATAAAAAGGGCCTTATCACCCTCACAAACCCTAAGCTTCCTCACACCCCCTAAGCTCTAAGCTCTTTCTCTCCCTCTTCGACAGAGAAATATAATACAATCAATGTGGACGTAGCCCAAACATTGGGGTGAACCACGATACATCTTGTGTCATTTACATTTCATGCAGATTCACGGTCGGATTTACGTTGTTCCAAAGCCTCCGGTTTTGTGCATCAACAGATATAATATTTCAGGACGGGCTATGACAGATAATAATGGGATTGTATCCATTGAAATGTGTTCCTAAGTAGGGAGGTTGTTTAGGACTTACAAGCTGGTCTGAATTAAATTAATAAAGAGCCACTTTGGTTCAAATGTATTCACATCATAATTCTTTACCATGGTTTTCATCATTAAGTTGGTGGTGTTTCTTCATTCCTACAATGAGGTTACATTGTCAACTTGACATCGTCCAGCACATTATGGTCATTTAACTAGTTAGTTATTGGGTCGTGGTGTGTCATCCTACGTCTAAAAGATCAAAACCCTCTGATATTTGCCCAATATAATCATGAATATGTCATCCTTTAGGTACCGTTTGGTACGCAGACAGGACGAGACGGAACAGGACGGGACAGGATGGAACGGGACGGAACAGAGGTTCCGTGTTATGTTTGGTACGTGCAAGATGGAACAGGACGATTGTTCCAGTCTGCGTTTGGTACACGCTGGACGAAACGAAACCAAAATATTAAATGACTAAATCACCCCTGTTTTGTTTGTTGTTTGGTACAATGTTTATGCGTAGTACATGGCTGAAGATATGTTATGCCATGAATTCTATCTTTTATAACAATACGATGCTTAGCTTCAATATGGTTGAAGCTTATCGGATCAATGATGTGAAGAGGCAACATTCAAACAATATGATAGTACTAGTGTAAAATTATGAGTCTCTATTTTACGGAAGTAGGCTTTCCATACATGTTTACATCTCAGTAGTCTTCAAGCAATAAAAAAAAATTACAACAATCATTTTAGCAAAATGTCATCAAATTGTCATCAAACAATGAATTGGTAAAGTACCAAAATAAGAATGGAAACATATCTATCAAAGGTTATTCGCATTAACTTATGCCATTATCCATTATGATTGTTATAAAGCAAAAACTAAATCCAAGTGCTGTTATCTAAACCAATAATTATGTTGCAATTTTAGCTAACAAATGTCCCACTCAATCAGCAGACATTTGAGATTAAACCCGCAGACATTTGAAATTAAACTCCATGGTGTGATCCTTCTTGGTGTGATACTGCTGCATTTCTGTGTCAAACCCTGAACTCGAAATCTCGAAAACTCGAAAAAGTGAGCCAAAAAGCTCTTACCCAGCTGAGATCAAGCAAAAATGGAAAGAACCTGGGTCCTCAAATCCCACAATAACTCAGCCACATTTGCCCCCCCTTCCCCTGATCCTTATCACAAGCCCACAATCCCACCTTATTCTCAATCCCAAATTTACCCAGCATACAACCCACAAGACCAAATCTCTCATGCACTCCAATTCCGATTGCAATCCTCCTAAAACCTCACTCACTGAACAACAATACCAACAAGGCAGCCTATACAAGTACAGAAGGTAAAAGCTATGCAATTCACCACCTCATAATCATCCTACTCCCTGTAAAATTATAAGAGGGAATTCCGATACAAGAATCAGCATGCTAACTTGTAGGCATGAAAGTTAACAAATTCAGTTATCTGCACCAATATATAGATAACAGATAGATTAACATATATCACAAGCTTCACTGTTATCCAAATTATTTGTACACCAAGCAATCCCTCATTTGTATATATCATACAAAGTGAATTCTAATTCCATGTCGTCATTTTTACTCCAACCCTTCTTTGGCCAAATTCTCCAACTCATATATATAAACAAACAGTATATAGATTAGGCTTTGATAAGCCACAGGCTCGCAACCATAGAAAAACCAGTCGATACCACTCATTTTTCTTACATTCTTCTTCTTCCTCATCTTCTCCTTATTTTCTTCCATTTTTCATTTTATCTACCCCTCCTAAGTCCTAACAGACCCAAAAAATCCACAACCATGGCTGCCACTCTCTCTTCCCTCACATTGGGCACTCCCTGATATTCCGCCATGCTCGCACCTCCTTTCTCCAATGTTTTAAACTCCCAAACAACAACAACAACAACAACAACAAAGCCTTTTCCCACTAAGTGGGGTCGGCTATATGAATCCTCGAACGCCATTGCTCTCGGTTTTGTGTCATGTCCTCCGTTAGATCCAAGTACTCTAAGTCTTTTCTTAGGGTCTTTTCCAAAGTTTTCCTAGGTCTTCCTCTACCCCTTCGGCCCTGAACCTCTATCCCGTAGTTACATCTTCGAATCGGAGCGTCAGTAGGCCTTCTTTGCACATGTCCAAACCCATTTTGTGTACGTGTTGATGCTTCACCACCCAACATTATGTGCCTTATTGTCGTCCTATAAAATTTTCCCTTGAGCTTTAGTGGCCTATGACGGTCACACAACACGCCGGATGCACTTTTCCACTTCATCCATCCAGCTTGTATTCTATGGTTGAGATCTCCATCTAATTCTCCGTTCTTTTGCAAGATAGATCCTAGGTAGCGAAAACGGTCGCTCTTTGGTATTTCCTGATCTCTGATCCTCACCCCTAACTAATTTTGGCCTCCATTTGCATTGAACTTGCACTCCATATATTCTGTCTTTGATCGGCTTAGGCGAAGACCTTTAGATTCCAACACTTCTCTCCAAAGGTTAAGCTTCGCATTTACCCCTCCTGAGTTTCATCTATCAACACTATATCGTTTGCGAAAAGCATATACCAAGGAATATCGTCTTGAATATGTCCTGTTAACTCATCCATTACCAACGCAAAAAGGTAAGGACTTAAGGATTGTTGATGCACAAAATCAGTGAGGACTTTGGTACAACAGAAAGTATTAAGTTTGTGATCTTTGCTAGATTGCTCTGGTCATTAGTGTGGATAAGTATGTAAATGGATAGAGATAGGAAAGCAAACACAAGATGTACGTGGTTCACGCAGATTGGCTACGTCCACGGAGTAGAGGAGTTCTCATTAATTGTGAAGGGTTTACACAAGTACATAGGTTCAAGCTCTCCTTTAGTGAGTACAAGTGAATGATTTAGTACAAATGACATAGGTTCAAGCTCTCGTCTTCACTTGCCTTATCTGTCTCATAGGTAGATGTGGCATCTTCTCTGGAAGTACTCTTCCTCCATCCAGGGATGGTATCTTTAACTGGTGGAGATGCACAAGGTAATGTATCAATTTCACTTGAAGCTTACTTGTAGTTTCAGGATTGGTCAAGCGCGATACAAACCATGTAGTAGGAGTCCCCCAAGTCGCCGAGCTAGGGGATCTGCTGAAAGAGGCGACAGACAAGGTAAGCAATCAGAGCTCCAAGCAATCAGTCCCAGATCAGAAGTTTGATTTCGAGTTCCGGCTGATTGTTCTCATTCTTCCTATCTTGCAGGCAGCATGAAGGATAAAGAGAAGAAAAGAAGAATAGATGATATGAGATACTTTTGCTTTTGAAGAAGTAACTTTCCACATGCTTATTCTTGAACTGGGCTAGAGGATTTTCTGGTTTCCTCCAAAGTATAAGGCCGACTAAAGAATTTAAGGGTAAAACAAGTCCATCAAATCTAGAGTACGTTCGACCCTGCTGATATGGGATACTTTTGCTATTGACAAAGTAATGGATGTATCGGCACGTGTTCTGTTATGCTTGTCTCCACATGCTTTTTTGTATCCTTCTCACTTTCCCTATCTGTTCCTCAGGCAGATGTGGTATCTTCTCTGGAAGCATAAGATGTTGAAGATGAGTACTCGAGAGCAATGCCAGGTAAGTAATCAGGTAAAGGGTTCTAGGCAATCAGTTCCTGACTAGAAGCTTGATTCCAAGTGCTGACTAATTGCTCTCTTTCTCCTTGTCTTGCAGGTAAGAACAAGGCCAAAGGAAAAGACAGGGAAAAAGCATGATATGGGATACTCTTGCTTTTAACCTTGATGATATGAGATATTCTTGCTTTGGTGTAGCTTGTTTGCAGAGGGATTATCGGGGGGAAAGAAAGCTGAGTATTTCGAAAGGCTTCGTTGGGAGTGCCCTCTCAGATATGAGGAAGGGTTGAACATTTTTACAGGTCTGCCTGTCCGTTGAGGATGAAGGTCGACATATATAGGAGTTTCCCTAACAACAAGTAGTAATGTTATTCCTTTACCCTGCTTGGTCATAGCACGATAGTGGGAGCTGCCAACTTCACGTGTGTCAGAGCACTTTGAAAAATTGGTCTGTGGTATCTGGAAAGCTGATGTTGAGTGTGAAGATTACAGACAAGCTTTATCCAAGAAGATCTGGCTCTCGAAGTTGAGAAAGCGGTGCCTTTTCGGTTTTCGAACAAGCAATCCTGTCGGGGATCTGGCTCTCGAGATTCGGAAAACGGTGCCTCTTCGATTTTTGAGAGAGCAATCCTGCTGGAAGTCTGGCTCTCGAGATTCAGAGAACGGTGTCTCTTCGATTTTTAAGAAAGTAATCATGTTGGTAGTCTGGCTCTCGAGATTCGGAGGACGGTGCCTCTTCGATTTTGGAGCAAGCAATCTTGTTAGGAGTGTTTTCTCGAATATGAGTAAAGGTTGGGCATGTTTGCTAGTCTACCTTGCCACGGAGCACAGAGGTTGACACATAGGGACTTTCCAATTATCCAGCAGTGGTGTTGTTCCTTTACCCTTGTGGGTAATAATATGGTAGCTAGACCTTCAAAATTTATGTGTCTAAACTTTGTTAGTGTTGTTTCTTTGCTATTTTTTTACCCTTCTTGGTCATAGCGATGTAGTGGGAGCTGCAAGCTTCACGTGTCTAAACTTTGTCAGAGATCTTTGGCAAAGTTATTTGTAGTACCCATGAGCTGATAGTGCGTGTGGAAAGTGGATGATTGAACAGTAAGATTCACGTGCTTTCTACTTCACCAGAAATCTTCAACAGAATGCCCGTAATTTCAGCAAAGCTGAGTGTGCATGTGACAGGTGCTGACAATGCTAAGAAAAGCAGGTGCCTCTTCTATTTCTGAGATCGGCTCTCGTGGTCTCTGAGCAGCCTAGCTTTTGAGAAAGCAAGCGCCTCTTCGATTTCTGAGATCGGCCTTCGTGGTCTTTGAGCAGCCCAGCTTTTGAGAAAGCAAACGCCTCTTCGATTTCTGAGATCGGCCCTCGTGGTCTCTGAGCAGCCCAACTTTTGAGAAAGCAAATGCCTCTTCGATTTCTGGGCAGGCGCCTCTTCGATTTCTGAAGCTCCGTCGAGTGCAGATTTTTATAGAGGCTGGCATTAAGTTCCAAAGCACACTTGAATCTTCACCAGTAGAAGCTCCCTTCTTGCACTTCTAAGATCTTGATTTGTCCAACCTTTTCTCTCTTCAACACCTTTGAAAATGTCTGGCCCCTCCGACCGTCGTTTTGACTTGAACCTTGTTGAAGAGGCAGCCACGCCTTCTCCAGACAACATATGGCGCCCATCCTTCTTATCCCCTACTGGTCCTCTTACCGTTGGGGATTCCGTGATGAAGAATGATATGACCGCTGCGATGGTAGCCAGGAACCTTCTCACTCCCAAAGATAACAGACTACTTTCCAAATGGTCTGATGAGTTGGCTGTTAAGGATTCTCTGGCTCTAAGTGTTCAATGTGCAGGTTCTGTGTCTAATATGGCCCAACGCCTATTTACTCGAACCCGCCAAGTTGAATCATTGGCGGCTGAAGTGATGAGTCTCAAACAGGAGATTAGAGGGCTCAAGCATGAGAATAAATAGTTGCACCAGCTCGCACATGACTATGCTACAAACATGAAGAGGAAGCTTAACCAGATGAAGGAATCTGATGGTTAGGTTTTACTTGATCATCAGCGGTTTGTGGGTTTGTTCCAAAGGCATTTATTGCCTTCGTCTTCTGGGGCTGTACCGCGTAATGAAGCTCCAAATGATCAACCTCCGATGCCTCCTCCCTCTAGGGTTCTGTCCAGTACTGAGGCTCCGAATGATCCCCCTCCGGTGCCTTCTCTTTCTGGGGCTCTACCGACTACTGAGACTTCTCATAAGCAACCTTTGTGAAGGCTCCCTCTTGTTTGTTTATTTTGACTCATGTGTATGTACATATTTGTAACTTATCGGATATATCAATAAATAAGCTTTGCTTCATTTCAACATATTGTGTTAAATACACCAAAGCCTTCTTCACTGAGTGGGGTCGGCTATATGAATCTTAGAACGCCATTGTGCTCGGTTTGTGTCATGTCCTCCGTTAGATCCAAATACTCTAAGTTTTTTCTTAGAGTCTCTTCCAAAGTTTTCCTAGGTCTTCCTCTACCCCTTCGGCCCTGAACCTCTGTCCCGTAGTCGCATCTTCTAACCGGAGCGTCAGTATGCCTTCTTTGCACATGTCCAAACCACCGTAACCGATTTTCTCTCAATTTTCCTACAATTTCGGCTACTCCTACTTTACCTCGGATATCCTCATTCCTAATCTTATCCTTTCTCGTGTGCCCACACATCCAACGAAGCATCCTCATCTCCGCTACACCCATTTTGTGTACGTGTTGATGTTTCACCGCCCAACATTCTGTGCCATACAGCAAAGATAGAAAACACCTAGAAACGCTCCGACAATCCAACGTCTTGAATGGCATGCACGGCTCCAAGTTGTCTTCCTTCTTCTCCTTGCAAACTCACGGCACAATGAGGGATGATTGGTGAATGGTGTAGTGAAAATATGGTAGAGGGTGGTGGCTGTATAGGTGTGGTGTAGAACTCCTCATATGGCTGCCAATATGCATCTTGTTGAGCCTCATTGGCTTGATTTTGTGAGCCATGCACCAAACAATTTAATTCATTAAGAATTTGATTATAATTTATTGACGAACCTGCATCTTATAAAATTTTTCCTTGAGCTTCAGTGGCATACGGCGGTCACACAACACGCCGGATGCACTCTTCCACTTCATCCATCCAGCTTGTATTCTATGGTTGAGATCTCCATCTAATTCTCTGTTCTTTTGCAAGATAGATCCTAAGTAGCGAAAACGATCGCTCTCTGGTATTTCCTGATCTCCAATCCTCACCCCTAACTCATTTTGGCCTCCATTTGCACTGAACTTGCACTCCATATATTCTGTCTTTGATCGGCTTAGGCGAAGACCTTTAGATTCCAACACTTCTCTCCAAAGGTTAAGCTTCGCATTTACCCCTTCCTGAGTTTCATCTATCAACACTATATCGTCTGTGAAAAGCATACACCAAGGAATATCATCTTGAATATGTCCTGTTAACTCATTCATTACCAACGCAAAAAGGTAAGGACTTAAGGATGAGCCTTGATGTAATCCTACAGTTATGGGGAAGCTTTCAGTTTGTCCTTCATGAGTTCTTACGGCAGTCTTTGCTCCTTCATACATATCATTTATAGCTTGGATATATGCTACTCATACTCCTTTCTTCTCTAAAATCCTCCAAAGAATGTCTCTTGGGACCCTATCATACGCTTTTTCCAAATCTATAAAGACCATGTGTAAATCCTTTTTCCCATCTCTATATCTTTCCATCAATCTTCGTAAGAGATAGATTGCCTCCATGGTTGAACGCCCTGGCATGAACCCGAATTGATTGTCCGAAACTCGTGTCTCTTGCCTCAATCTATGCTCAGTAAATTCATATCATCTAAGCACCATAAGATATTAGTAAGAATTTAAGAAATTTCAAATTGGAAATATAGCAGCATTCGAATATCACCAGTGGGGTCTTACATTTGTTTGCTCCGTTCTTCACTTCTAATTTAGAAATCTCAAATTGGCATGTTAAATCTATGCACTCGCACTCCCAGTTGCACAAATCTTAACAAAACCCAGTAATTAACAAATCAAATCTGATAATTAACAAAACCCAGTAATTAACACAACCCAATAATTAACAAATCAGCAACAAAAGATAAAAAAGAAAACCCTAATTAATTAAAACCCAGAAAACTTTCAATCAAAACGCAAAACAATGAAAAAAAAACTGAGATTCATCAAGCTATCAATCGCATACCTAGGTTAATCTGCAGCACGACAGTTGTGGGTTCGTGCTGCTGTGTGCTGGCTGGGTGCAGTCGACGCCTACTAGAGAGGATGAGGAGGAAGCCCACGGGAAGAGAGGGGCAGCGGCAGAATGAATGCAGGACGAAGGAGACGGAGAGATTGAGGTCTGAGGAAAGAGACAATGGGAGAGGGGCAGTTTTATCTTAAAATGTTATAATTTTATGTTCCACGGATGTGGAACGAGTTGTTCCAGGGGGGTGAGGCGGAACGAAAATTCACCCAAAACTTGTCTCGTAGAACAGCCCGTTCCATCCGTTTTAGGCGTACCAAACGTGGGACGGAACGTCTCGTCCCACTCCGTTCCGTCCCGTCCCACGTACCAAACGCTACCTTAAAGCACCTTGACGTGGAGAAATAGTTAATGTAGCAATTGGACTAAGCCTATCAACCTGAATTTTAGGAAATAATCTTAAATAAAAAAGTTTGCGAGAACAATAGATCGATATTGGCCAATCTCAAAAACACCATTCACTTTTGAGACAAGAATAGTAAAATAACTATTAGTGTTAGGATACAACTAACCGCACTGAAAGAAATCTTGCACAAAAGCAATAATATGCAAATCAATAATATCCCAATAATATCCCAACAATTCTGATTGGATTTTGATACTTTTGAAACCGACCAAAATCAAAGGGAAATTTTATTTGAACTCATATATAACCACTTTTTATACCCAACTTACCCTTTACACCCATATTATTTTTAATGAAAGAATCAATATATCTTTAAACCCAATTTTATACCTAAATTACCCTCACAAACCCAATTCAAAATGAAAATTTATCTTTGCACCCATTTAAAAAATAAAATCCCAATTGAATAATTTGGTGAAGTTTCTACTTGTTTAGAAATCTTCCATATACTTTCTTGATATCCATGTCCCCGTGATTGTATTTGCATAAGCATAAAGTATATGCTTTCATATGTCTATACTTAAAACACCATAGAAAATAGACTAATAATAACTTTTCTTTCTATGCAGATATTGTAACCCATCTTCTCAACTTTCAATGTTGATGGCCGTGAATTGAAACTCAAAAACTCATCTTCTCAACTCTATAAAAAATAGAAATCAAGTGAACAAAAAAAAAGCATTTCAATGTAGGATCAACATAGGGTTTTAGCCAACGTAGGATAATGTAATGTTTAATTTGGGTGTGGGTTTATTGATAAATTTTATTTTGTTATTAATTTCATCTTGTACTTAATGGTAATCATGCAATAAGATAAAAAGGACAATTCACATTTAAGGTTTAAGTTAGATGTAAAAAGATGTTATATGAGTTCAAATAAAATTTTCCAAACCAAATAGTGTCCACCCAAACCGTAAGTGCCACTTACTTAATATGTGTCATTCTATCTGTAGCACCAATTTATTAATGAAAAGGAAAAATTGAACCTGCTAGAATGCACCTTCCAATAATATTTGTGACAAACATTAACTATATTCAATTGGGGCGACATACCTTTGTTTGTGACCATAAGTTGTGGATGAAATAGGGTGAGTGAGATCCTCTCTCTCCCCTATCAAAACCAAAATCTCTCTCCCTCTCTCGAAAAACCAAACCGCTGAAGGCCTAAAACCAACTGATTCTCCAACGGTCACTCTAACCATTTGCACCATGGAGCTTTTCCTTCTTCCTTATCACCATCACAACCCAACTCTGCTCCACAGGCCTCTCTTCCCACAACCCATCACAAGTACCTTTCTCTCTCTCTCTCTCTCTCTCTCTCTCTCTAAAAGCTTGTCTTTTGGGGTGCATTGAGACTTCTAATTTACCAATTTTATTTGGGTTCTTCACAGGCAACAGCAAGAGATTCCCCAAGAGGAAGTCACATGTGTTGCCATGTCAATGCTCACTGCCTTCCTCAGATGATTCTGCACAACCAACCAACCAAATTACACCATTTGAGGGCAGGAGGGCTTTGATTGGCACTCTCTTAGCCTCAGGTTTTTTCCTAGTCTAACTTCTTCCTTAAGCTTTAATTTCATCTGGTTCAAAGAAAAAAGATAGTGAATTAAAATAATTTTGAAGCCAGAATTGAAGTAGAAGTTCTTGGTAATTCCAGTTGGGTTTTCTTTTTATTTTATTTTGGTCTTTCTATATCTTCATATGATACTTTATAAACTGGTATATTGACTTTTGTTCTTGTTTTTTTAATGAGTCAGCTGCTGGCATTTATGTGTGTGATGGGGCTGAAGCTGTTAGCACAAGTAGGAGAGCTGTGAGTTCTGAAATTTTACTGCGTTTTCGAAATCTTTTATCTTTTCTATCGGATATATTTTAGTGATTATTTCTTCTGGCATTTTAAGTTTGAGGAGAAAAGAAGGAAATCTTTGTTTTGATGATTCAAAGTTTGTGACATTCATTTATTTGCTGCAGCTAAGAGGAGCGAAAATACCCGAGAGTGAATTTACAACCCTTCCCAATGGCCTGAAGTTAGTAAACTATCATTACTTCTAACATCTCTTCTCACCCTTTAAATTTCGTCTCTCTCCTTTTGTAATCCATATTCATCGTATATGAGCTAGTGTTGCCTTTCATTGTAGCTTTCATGTTGATGATAGAAATTCTCTCTCGAATTCATAATTTTCTTATCTAGCTTAGAGTGAATTTTTCTAGAGTTTTCGAAGCTCTGTCTCTGATTATAATAGGATACAAAGTACTGCATTTAGCTCATAACCCACTATTCCTATCGATAAAAGTTTCAACAGGTTTATTGACTTCATCTGTGAAAACTTAATGGCTTTTTCCATACAGAGTAATACACTGATGGTTTTATTCTTCTCTCCTCAGGTATTATGACTTGAAGGTCGGGGGTGGAGTTGAGGCGGTGACAGGATCCCGGGTTGCAGTATGGTTGTGATCAAGTTAAATTTCAATAATTGAGTATACATAAGTAATTCTGTCTCCTAGAATATTCCAAACTAAGCATGAAAAGGTATCCTCATTTTTGCAGGTTCATTATGTTGCGAAGTGGAAGGGTATCACTTTTATGACAAGTAGACAAGGACTTGGTGTTGGTGGAGGAACGGTGAGATTTGAGTAGTGCTGCTATTCACATTTACATGTAGAAATAAGCAGGCACCTTCAAATTTCCTTATAAACTTAGGATAAAATGAAGCAACCAATTTTACGGTTATATGATTTAACTTCTGGAATAACCATCTTGCCCATAAACCAAAACTTGGAACATTGTTTTGCACTCATATGTATAAAATGGTTCTGCTTAATAAAAATGCACTGGAGTTCGGAACAGTTATATTTATTCAGTTAAAGTGCTAACAGTGTTAACATCCCTTCTTGCATATGATGAACCACCAGTTATCTGATTCTCATTGATACCTGCTCATAAATTTAGAAGGAATTACTTAAACCTGGTCTTAAACTCTTGACCAAAAATGTCACTGAATATATCACTTCAGATTTTCAATTGTCTCCATGAAGCAATTGTTGGAGATTGTGGAATCTTAGTTTAAGGAAAACTTAATCTGAGCTTTAAGTGTGTACATATGTTAATTATGATATAGAAAGGAAAAATATGGCATTGAAGACTAAGCAATCTCGCCCAGTATTGTTTGAGTCACATGTGTGTGTTTCTTATATCGTGCACTTTTAACATTCATGCTTGGATGCTGCAGCCATACGGATTTGACGTAGGCCAATCTGAGAGGGGATCAGTCCTTAAAGGATTAGATCTTGGTGTAAAAGGCATGCGGGTAGGAGGCCAGGTGAGATTAGTTTATTGGCTTAAAATTTATTTGTTTTTACACTTTGTGGAAGAAAATTAAAGTTCTTACTTCTTCTATGCTGTTTAGTAGTAAACCTTGAGTAGAATACTGTCATGGAGTTGATTTATGCACAGAAAAATAGTTTTGAGTCTCAAGTATGTGCTGGAGATATTTTGATCTTTATGATGAGGAAATAGCAGCTTGAAGTCGATGGCATTTTCCTCATTCGACTAGATCACTTAAAACAACTGCAATAACGACGCCCTCTCGTTCTTTTCCTTTTTGGCGCTCAGCTTGATAAGTACCCCTTTGGGTTCCTTTTTATTTAAATTATTTATTTTGCAGCGATTGCTAATAGTTCCTCCCGAGCTAGCATATGGAAGCAAAGGAGTACAGGAAATTCCTCCAAATGCAACCATAGAGGTAACAAAATTTCATCTACAAATCTCCTAAAGGACTTCATCCTCAAATCTCACCGCATCTCTCTTCTTCTCTCTTAGGCTTATTCTATGGTAATAAGTATAAATACACGTATGTACCGCACTCCAGACGTTGTTCACAATCAACTTCCTTTGCCATTCTCTTTCATACAAAGTGTAGGATTCTAAATGTATTTTTTCTTGTATTTCTTGGAGCTAATCTATCTCTATCGCTGTTCTCTTTCGCGTTGTGATTATATTCTTTTCATCTTTTTGATACCTTTCTTTCAGGGGCCCTTCCCTATATTCGTCTTCACTGTTCTGTATATTCTTTTTATCTGCAGTTGGACGTTGAACTACTCGCCATTAAACAAACCCCATTTGGGTAAGTAATGGATTCCGTGAAGTTTACTTATCCACTTTTTGTGCTCATATTAGAAGATACGTAGCAATTGTTTCGTCTTGTTGCTCTCTTGTGCAGGTCTCCTGTAAAAATTGTTGAAGGTTAATGAAACTAAGCTCTTCCTACTGATTGTCATGCCTCTTGTGTAATTTAAATGAGGAAACATTATCTTGCTATTCTCTTCATTGTAAACCGTAAAGGTGTCCTTTTGTTCGACACTAAAACAAGGGTACCTGCATAAATGATACAAATATCATTAGCGTTGTAAGTTTCATTCAGAACCTCGAAATACTTTTTTGGAAATTCTCTTTTTTGGAAGTGCTTATCCTTGAATGATCAGATCATCGTTTTCTTATTCACGATTTTTCTTTATATTTGAGTCACTTTCTTGTTATGAATCTTAAATCTTTCCTCTTTTATGCAGAACATAGTTTTTTTCTGCATAATTCTGTATTCTGCATCGTTCTAACTTATCTCGTCGATGATACACGTGTACATTTATCCGAGAACAGAACATTGAAAAAATTCTAGCTAGATGTGATTAGCCACTACGTTATGGAATTATTTCTTTTATTTTTCTAATAGATTTTTATTCTCCAATTCAGTGATTTGTTCCTCAACTTAGTGATGGAAAGCACAAAAGTTGATATATCATTAGTTTTCCCTAATGCCTTTGTAGTAAGAGCTTTCCTTAAGTAGAGGTCATACTATAAAGGAGGAATCCACTTTATTCTCTTGTTGTTTCCTTTTTTTAACTTTTGACAAAGCGATATTTTAAACTACTCCATTCACGAGAGTGGAATTCAAGCTTAGTGTAACGAGGCATTCACACTTCCCTAGCCAACCTACTTAACCTCGTGTTGTATCCTTTTATTTACCCCATCTTTGTTTCCCATAAGCTTTTCATTGCTCCTCCTTTGTTCATGCAAATATGGTCACCAAGGCAAACATAATGCCAGGCTTCCTCTGCAGCTTTTTCTTCATCATCCTTTGTGTCGATTTTCGCTGCTCCTCCCAAAAGACCTGCCCTGGGTGTGGCAGCATGAAGGTTCCGTACCCCCTAAGCACAAACCCCGACTGTGGTGACCCCAACTACTCTCTCCATTGCGATCCTTCCTCTAAGAAACTCTACTTTGATGCCCTCAATGGAAGTTACTATCTTGTGCTTCAAATCATGGCTCTGTATCAGCGTATGGTGGTACAACCGTCACCATGGCTGCCCGGCAAATGTGTTACTCAAGACTTGGTGGTGAGTGAGGGCCTCTGGTTGAATCAGTCACTTCCTTTCAACATCACTTCATCGAATACTATCTTCCTCTACAATTGCTCTCCACGGCTCTTGGTATCTCCTCTCAATTGCACTCCATCTAGCCTCTGTCACCGGTACTTGGAAAGCTCAAGACACATTGACACAAACCGAGCACTACAGTGCAAAAACAGGCTTAATCTTTGCTGCACATTTGTTGCCGGTGGCATGCCTTCAGCATACAAGATTCGGCTTCACAACTCAGGCTGCAAAGCCTTCAGAAGCATCCTTCATTTGGATATAAACAAGCCTCCGAGCCAATGGGAAGAGGGGTTGGAAATTCAATGGTCACCTCCACTTGAACCAATTTGTAGAACACAACTTGATTGCTCTTCAGCTTCCAAATGTTCGCCTATTGGTTCGAGGAGCGTCTCACACTGCCTTTGCAATAGAGAGTACTATTGGGATCATCTTCTTGGCACTTGCTCAAGGAAGAAGAGGAACACGAAAGCCGGTCTGAGCCTAAAGGTCTCGATTGGGGTAATCTCATTTTTCGTTGTAGCCGCAGTTGTAGCAATAGTCACGGTGAAAAGATCCTGCAAATTCTCGAAGCAGGAGAAACTTACCAGGGCAAGAGAGGACATTTTGAAGAGCAACAATGATGGGAAATCGGCTCGAATGTTTCACTTGAAAGAAGTGAAGAAAGCCACCAATGGTTTCTCCAAAGACAGACTTTTGGGGAGTGGTGGTTTTGGAGAAGTGTACAAAGGAGAGCTCGAAGATAGGACTCTCATCGCCGTCAAGTCTGCGAAAGTTGGCAACATCAAGAGCACAGAACATGTACTAAATGAAGTTGGGATACTTTCCCAAGTCAACCACAAGAACCTGGTCAGACTCTTAGGCTATTGTGTGGAAGCTGAGCAGCCATTGATGATCTATGAGTACATCTCCAATGGCACTCTCAGTGACCATTTACACGGTAAGTTTTCGACATTTCTTGACTGGAAAACTAGGCTCAGAATTGCCGTGCAAACTGCTGAAGCATTGACTTATTTACACTCCGCCGCGCACACTCCCATCTACCATAGAGATGTCAAGTCAACCAACATACTTCTGGACAGCGATTTCAACGCAAAAGTTTCAGATTTCGGGCTGTCCAGGTTGGCTAGTCCGGGGTTGAGTCATGTCTCGACATGTGCTCAGGGAACATTAGGATACTTAGACCCCGAATATTATCGGAACTACCAGTTAACTGACAAGAGTGATGTTTATAGCTATGGAGTCGTCCTGCTTGAGCTTTTGACATCACAAAAGGCCATTGATTTCTCGCGGGATCAGGACGACGTGAACTTAGCCATTTATGTGAGAGTAAGAGCCAACAATGGTGTAGCTATGGAGGTTGTGGATCACCGGCTGCTCAGCGAGGAGCCTTCGGGGAATACAGTAGCGAGTGTAAAGCTTTTCTTAGAGCTTGGACTTGCATGTCTGAGGGAAAAGAAGGGGGAGAGACCAGCCATGAAGGATGTTGTTCAAGAACTCCATTGCATAATTCAAGCTTTAGATGAACAAGTGGTTCATAATTAATGACATTATTAGTTATCGTCATGAAATTTTATCAATGTCCTATGTAACTATAGTACTAGTAGAGTTTGAAAATGTTCTGTCGTAGCTTGTTATGTTGTTAGATTGTAGCCTAAATTATTCATGGTCACATGAATAGATATATTTTAACGTGTTTTAGTGTCAAAATATCATACAACTTTTCTTTACACAATCGATATTGAAGGAGAGATAAATCGAACAAAGGTCATCTCAAACACAGGAACGAAAGCTCATAACCAACTTAAATCGCTAGCCCCTTACAAGTATCATGCAACTTAACATACATGTAAGAAGATAGCATATACATTGTGTCAACAAAGGATAATATGTGTAAAGTATTTCTTTGAATATTCATGTTGTAAAAGAAAGGAGTGGAGATGAAAGGCAAAGAATCAGTGTTTATGCAGCCCACAGAAGCCAAAAGTAGTGATTCCATTCCAAAAAAGGAAGAAGGAAGGATGGGCTTTGAATGGAGGGAAGAAACAAGGGCCCTTGGGATCAGATGCTTTCTTTGGATTTTGATTGGTTGACATGGACACAGAAAGCAAGCAAGCTTTTTCACAACGACAAAAGCATTTTGCTTACAAAGTTCGAATATAAAAGTTATAATTATAATAGGCAAATGGTAAATGAGATTATCTTAACTTTACATTTTAGTTTTTGAGATTTAAAATCGATAGAAGTTGTTTATGATATTGTCCACCGTTAATCATTTTGGTCATTCTATGAAAAATCTATTTTAAATTGAAGAAGCCACCAGTTCAAGTGGAGAAGAAGATTTAACAAAACTGCCTTGTATTTAAAGAAGATTTTTCACAGAATGACCAAAATGATTGACAATAGACAATTTCAGGGACCACTTCTATTGATTTTAAATCACAAATATCAAAATGAGGAGTTATACCAATCTCAATGATCATTTTGATTAAAAAGCAATAGAATACTCATGTTTACTTTGTTTGAGAGTATAGTGAGTTTTTAGCTCGATTATAATTTGTGAGTAATTAAAGTTGTGGAGTTGGGGTTAATGCAGAACATCATTAAAATGCAGATTGTTAAGTGCTCTTGCTTATTCTAAATCCACCAAACTTAAGTGGAATAGTCACTTGAAAAAAGATTAATTTGAGATTGAAAAATAGGGAAAGATTGTATGAGAGGCTAAATAAATCAAACGAAAACAACAGACAAGATTAAATAGCAGTTTGTGAACGGGTAAAAAAATATTTGTTTATTATTTTCCTTATTTGAACTCAAAATATCTTGCACCAAGGTAATTAAAATAGAAACTAAGCATGCTTAAGACGGATTAATAGTGTTGGCAAGGCAATATTAAAAGGAAACGTTATACTCATGGATGCAATAATAATGTTACAAAAAAATAATGTGATTTCCAATGAGTTTTAACTAGTCAAAAGGGGTCAAGAGTGGGCATGGTTATAAAGATAAAAAGCCACTTTTTAATTGGGATTAGTCAAAAGCACAATCCCATTACATTGGCTTTTATTATAATGCTAAGTAGATTAAATTTGCAAATTAAATAAAGTGTCATCAATAAAAAAATAAACATGTTAATCAACACTTCAGTAATAATCCAATTATCAATATCTATATCATTTAGTTTATAAAATTTGATCTACAAATCTAGTCTGCCTAGTATTATAATAGGGTTGACTACATTTTATACCTTTTAAGTTTTTGGTGATCTTCAAAATGGACCATAAGATTTCAACTTTCCAATATTGCATTGAAATTGTAACAATTTACACCTCTTGTCTCATTGAGCTTCTACATCATCTATTAAATTGATAAGTTTTTTGGTTAATGTGGTGCAAATGAGGTTTACATGATAACCCATATAAGAGTATTAAGCTAAACCGACCATCAGTTTCAACGAATTATCATACATCAATCATACTAATGATACAAATTAATACAATTTCAATAATTGGGATGTAATATGAGAAAGTTGAAACTTCCTATCCTATTTTAAAAATAGTTTCAAATTTAAAAGGTATAAAATGTACTCTAACCCTATGTAATATGAAACACTATTGTTCTCATTTATGCAATGTGATTATTATAGTTCTGGGGATGACATTGAACTAAAATCAATTGTTTTTGTTTTGTTTGCGTAAATATAAAAATCAATACTAAAAAGCACTAAACCGAAGTAGCAGCGCATAATGGGCCATTTGGACATCTCTTTGATGATACACGCCAAATTTTACAGAGCTTCACAAAGTGGAAAATCTCTTTTGGATCACAAGATGCGAATAAGGTGGCTCATCATCTAACCACATTAAGTTTAACTCTTGATCACCCAGTTTTATGGTACGAGAAACTTTCTGATTTAATTTATGATCTTTTGTTGGAGGATAGTATTAGTAGTTAAGTTGTTAGTGCAGGACAATCTTTTACTCTTCAATCGGGCTGATCTCTGACAAAATTTGTATCGCGATCCATTATTAGCATCCTATTTTTCATTTGTACGTATTTCTTTATTCAATGAATATCGTACTTGACCTAATAAAAGAAAAACCACTAACACGAGTACTATTAACAATTTTAGTTTTATGGATTGACAGAGTGAGTGAGATACCATAACAACCCACAACTTCTACAGAAAGAAACGAAACGGCACGCGTGATGCGATTGCCATTTTATGCTCGCATAACCTTTTTTTGCAGTGGAAGGATAAATTGGTAATTAAAAACAACCGCAATAACTTGAGTGGAAGGTGAAAAACAAACACTTCCTTAGCACAAAGGATCATGGATCAGTGGGATAATTTCAGTCCCAATAAAAAACAAACTGGAATCTATGAACTAGCCTTCTCACCACGCTTTCACACGCCTATCAAGGCGTCGGCTTTATTGTTGATCTCTAATCGAACACTAAGCCAAAATTCTTTCTCCCTCACCATCGTTTGTATAAAATAGAACATGGTGTAGACAGACTTCCAGTTCTAAAAATTGCCGTCTAGGGCTTGACTAGGCACTAGGTAACTAGCCACCCTCCCGATTAGTTCCTTGACGTTTGAAAATTAAGAATGTGCAGCTAGACTCGCTTAGGCATCTATCTAAACCACCTAAGCGCCGACCTAAACCCGTCTAAGCACACACCTAAATTGTGACTCTCATTTAAATAGAAAATCGATAACTCTCATTTTGCTTTTTATTTCCTCAATAAAATGTAAAAAACTTGTTAAATACTTGGACAAACACTCATTATATATTTGTGTGTGTGTGTGTTTTTTGTGTTTTTTTATTTTTTTTTTTTTAACAAACAATATTATATACGTTAAGGGGGAGGAGGTGAGCTTAACCTCACAATGGGCTAGCAATAATGTGGTTCAAATTTCTATTTGGCTAGAATTGAACTTAAGACCTTTCACTTACAAGTAAAAATGAATATCACTAGACAGTAATACTAAGTGGTAATTGTGTGTGTCTTTAAGTATAAATAGACAATTATTATACAATATATAATAAATTACTTAAATCCGCCTAAGTCCCACCTAGCCGCCTGGGCAGAGGCTTAACCGCCTAGGCATTAAGCCTCGGCCCACTGCCGGAGTACCGTCCTCCAGAACCTTGCTTCCATGCCGTAGTAAAATGCATTACAGCATGGCTTATTCTCAACTTGGGTTAAACGAGCCGTTGCCCGCATATTGGACATGCACATATGGCAGTATTGAGACAAGAAGCCATTTAAACTCAAAATCTTGTATTACATAGGAAGAAAATTAATCAAGATTAGCTTGTACAAACTCGATGAAACTGTGTCACTTGCATATATGTCAGCTTCAGAAGGAAAAGTAGCAAAACTACCAGCATATCATCTACGATAGCGGAGTCGTTTCAAGTTGAAGTACACGTGCAAAATTCCACGTTCAAACGTGCATTTTAACCCCCTTTTTGTGCGAGTATTCCCATTCTTTGTTTACTATCCAGAACGCCTGCAATGCAAGTAGATGAATGATAAGTAATTTCGTCCTCAACAGGATCATAACCGACAAAGTTCAATTACCAGATCAAGAAAACTTACCATGTCCTCCTGGGGTGGCCCTGCATGGAACCTTGTAATGCATATCTCACTGCTGTCGCCATCCTTCTCTATCATATAATGTGGGGCCTTCGTCTTGTCAACAAGGTCCGGATAGAAGATGTTCAACTTGTATCCTTGCACAATCTTCGGAGGAGGGTTATCATGATCATAGTGAGTCTGATTGTACTTGTTCCATTCATATCCGATGTAAACACGGTTGAAATATTTCGGCTTTCTAGGTCGGTACTTGTCATGCCACCAGTATACCTGCATCCACATTTATTTCATCAAATTCTGCAGAAGACGTGGTAGATACGCCCAACTACAGTTTCATTTTTCCTTGAGTATAACTGAGGGGAAAAAATAAAGTGCAAAAGAAGATAATGGACAAGATGAAGTACCTGTGAGTCAAGGTTCACTTCAGAACCCATGCCAAAAACTGCATCTCCTTCAACCACGTCTCCCATGGACATGGCTACACGCTTCCCTTCCTGTTAAATAGCAAAAGACTCATGCGGTTACACCAATGCACTTGTGCAAAGAAATCTTACCAGTATTAGAAACTGAATATTACCAGTATAGCCTTGTCCTCTTCAGGGTTGATTACTTCCTCATTTTCATCTACATGCAACAGCTCTGGTGAAAACAACCCGGCCTCTTCCTCAGCCACATGAATCTCCTCCTCCATGGAAAATGTTTGAGCATCTATATACAAAAATGTATTAGCAAACATTTTGGTAATAAAATCATAAACCCACAGGTCAAAAGTGCGCATACCTTTGACACCAGGCTCACTCTTCCCCTTTTCGGTTTGTGAATCGTGAACCTCATCCAAGTTCTTTTCACCACCCTCCCGTTTCACAAGCCGTTGCAAATGCTTGTGCAACATTTTAGCATGGATTTCTTTCAAACAAGCCTGTATTGGAAGGAATTAAATAATGAGTCCAAACACTGTAGCTGAGATAAAATGCGAAGACATTAAAGAATGTAAGGATAAAGTACCTTGGCCTTGAATATATGGAGGCGTGTGAGAACAGCCTCCCAATACTCAACAACCTTGGCTGTTCCAGAACACATTTCTGACTCGATTTTGGACTGTAATTCCTCTAATTCCCAGAAAGTCTTTCCTTCCAAGAGGTTCTTGACATCTGCTTCAACGCTAGTATGCAAGCCTCTTTGTTCCGCAAGCAACTCAGAAGGAGGTTCCTCTCCACGAACCTTAGCTCGATCTATTGCATCTTTTTTACGACCTTCCGCTAGCTCCCAATCATAAACCACTAAAAGTGCCTGTCAAACTGTATATTAGGAATTTAGGATACAATCCCAAAACAAATCTAGCTTTTAACATATAATTATTTAGGCAATATCCAGATTTAATTACTAAATTTTAAGGCAATTAAATGAGGTCCAAGTAATAACTATTGTTTGCAGCTGGCAAAGTTGCAACCTCGCATAGATTTGATTCTCTGATTAGCGCGTAGAGTACAGCTCACTCACTCTAGACAACTCAAAGGACAAAATAAATTTTGAATAAAAAGAAAAATAACCAAATAAAGGAGCATCATTACTGCTATATTTGTTTTGTTTTTTTTATTGCAAAGATGATGTATTAAACATCAAAATAAGGTACATAGGATAGCACAAATTATCCAAACCCAAACGTGAATATCAGGAACTATAGTTGCGTTTTATAAAAGACACGCGGTAAGATACAAAACTGCCAAAAGAGAGATACAACAGACTAGGCAATGTACATTATTGATGTGGGCCTCGGTTAAAAACCTTCCCGAAGAAAACCATGTGGGACAAAACTTCGGGATAGGGAAAAAAGAGAGCTGCACATGCCAGAAATATGAGACCACTTGGAAATTATCTCCCAAAAATGTCTATCTAATACAACCCCATCGATAATACAAAAATATTGAAGTAATCAAACCATATAATAAAACAGGAGACACTAACTAATTAGCATGACTTGATTAATTTGAAGCACTCGTATCTGGGGGTAACGTATCCGTGAGAAACATTGTAAGAGGTAGAATGGCACTAAAAGGAAAAGAAAGAAAATAATACCTCCCAGTACTTCACATGTGTTTCTGTTGCCCTGTCCAAATCAAGATGCATTTTGATGTCATCTCGAAGCTCTTCCATTTCCTTTACAGTCAATCCCTGCATTGTACATGTCAAATGCCAGAGTGAATTATGATTCCTAAAACAGTTCAATCTATGTCATTATTATGTTTATTAACGAAACAATACCAAATTATGACATTGAAACATAAGACACACTGGACATTAAATAGAGATAAACATTTGACTTGAAACGGAAACATTAATGCTTATTTCATGTATTCAACTTTATAACATCTGTTTCGAGATGGAGAACCGAAAGTAATAATTTCCTAGATATTGAAAAGATAAAATAAAAATTGATGTTTCAGGCTGATATTGCAAGAACTAAGATTCTTGCTACTTGAGAGATCTAATTAAGAACCAAGTTGATCAACAAGAACAGAAATCACGCCCTTCCAGATAACCCCCCCACACAAGCGCGCGCACACATCTAAAGGCCCTGGAAGGAAACATTCATTGACTCTCTTTCAATCTCCACTCATTGCACAGAACAGGTGCCTAGCAATTTCCATACAAAATAGAAATGAGAAGGAAATAAATTGCCATGAAGAATAAATAAATTTTTGTGAAAGCATGCACAAGTCTCTCAGAAATATTTACCATGAAAACCATAAATGGCTCATCTATCTCAATCTCAAAGTCATCTGAGCCACTGAGATGTTTAGACAGTACATCAATTGGCTTAATACGCCCTTCTCGCAATCTGATCTCTGACCTGACCTTGCATTGATGGAAGTGGAACTGTACTTAGAACATGTAGATTATCAAATTGGCAGGTAAAAGAAAATCTCAACACATTCACATAAGCTAGAGCATTGGAAAAGAAAAATGCAGATTCAACGCGAAAATTGGCAAGAATAGGAATTTATTGATTGAATTTGGCACCACACCTCTTCTTCTTTTTTCTCCCAATCTTGGAACTCAGCCCGAGCACATTCTCTGGCTAGCAGTGCCTGCAGAAAGAAATCAACTTTACTTAACCGAAAAGCAATGTTAGACCAATTAGGAAAAGAAGAAACTATAAAAGTAAAAGTATCATTTCCAATGGGAAAATGCATTCAGAGTATCACTGCCAAGGGGTGTATTTGGAAGTGCTTTTACAATAACTGAAAGCGCTTTTGGAACCAATCCTTAGTAAAAATCCAAGTGAATCCTGGAAAAGCACTTCAAGTGCTTCTTCCAAAATGCACTTCAAGTGCTTTTGGAACCCAAAAACACTTTCACCAAAAGCACTTTAATTTTGAAAGCACTTCCAAACATGCCCAAGATCTTCAATGAAAAAATATAATCCATACCAGGCAATAAACTTACCATTTCCTCCTCATGTTGTGCTTTCTCAAGTGCCCTTTCTTCCCTTCTTTTCTTGACCTTTTCAATCTCCGCCTGAAGGATGAATTTGTATTAAAAACATTAAAATTATAAAGATACAAACTGAACAACTATAAATTACGGAAGCCAAAAATCCCATGTTTTAATCATAGAATCCATTTAGTTTGCAACCACAGGCCGCAAAATGGCACTGAAAAGGATTGGTCTTCTGATATATTAAATAGTTGTAACAAAGCCTAA
Organism: Malus domestica; assembly: GCF_042453785.1. NCBI lineage: Eukaryota > Viridiplantae > Streptophyta > Magnoliopsida > Rosales > Rosaceae > Malus > Malus domestica. Next base: position 15,338,396 of record NC_091672.1, read on the forward strand.
GTGATATGTTTATTAATTATAGCAAAGCCAAAGTCTTCATTAAAATTATAAGCTATCCTGTTCCTATTTTATCTTACTATTTAACTTACTTCTGCAGCACGTCCCTCATGAAAAAACTTTTCAGCACATGGGTTACTGGATAATGGGATGGTTTCTACACTCTTGTTGTTCTTCATACTAGCTAAGCACGTGCTCCACTAAAAAGTAATTTAGCAGGAGGGTAACTGGATGTAAATGGTTTCCTAGAGTCTTGTTCTTGTTCTTGTTTCTGCTGTCAATGAAGTAGATATGCAGCTACAATGAAACAGAACCTGGTTCGTCCTAACCAAGGCATGGGATTAATCTCTTTGGAATACAATACATAATACATAAACATGAAAGGTTGATACATATATGTTTAAGAATTGAACTGTTGTTTAAAGAGATATATCTAATACCAACCCCCTCTAACAGTCAGGTAAAAATTAATACAGGATGAGTATAACATTGGTGACATGGTATCAAACAACCAGAGGTGCGGATAAGGCTTGTGTGTAGCATAAGGGTTGGCTTTTAGTCCTTTCCCAAAAGAAGTAGACCTTATGGTATGTACCCTTCTTAGCCATTGGTGCATTAAGGTTTAGTTCGCCGACAATGATAGAGTTTCTGTAAAGGGTATTGAATAAAAGCAGAAATTCGGTAAGGTAGTAAACTTGCTCAGTGCCTCATAATATAAGAGAACTTGCCACATGTCTAACTCTCGTTTCCATATTAAATGAGCCATTCACATACATGCAGTACACAGTTACCTAAGAGAAAGAGTAACCTTGAGAAAAGGAAAGAGCCTCACTGCAGGGCTTGTTCCCTTTGTAATCCTAGCAATTTCAAATGCCTCTCTTGCCTCGTAATTATCCTAAAAGGTTTATTGAGATATCAAAATGCTTATGCCCTAGTAAATTCTTTTCTATCTGCATCCAATCCGTAGTGAGTAGGGGTGTGCACTTGGAACCGAAAACCAAAACCGAAACACGCACGAAACTGGACCGCACCAAACAGTTTGATTTTTGCAGTTTTGAAACTGAACTGCAAGCTAAAAAACGGTTTGGTTTTGGTTCTTAACATCTGGAACCAAACCGAAACCACACCACACCTGATAATATAAAAATATATTTAATTTAATAGCCAATTAGATGTTGGGGTGAAATTGAACTTGTATTGCACTCAAAGACACTTCAATTTCCTTGTAATCTTACATTTCTTAGGTATCAAGTAGCATAATATATTAGACTAGGCTTTTTAAAGTTTATAACAACAAATGTACTATATATTGTTTTATGTTTTTGCATTGTGTAAAGTTGGCCAACTTGAATTTAAGCATCACCTCTCTTAGTCTTAATCCACCACCAACAACAAGCTCCAAGGCAACATGCTTCTATTTCTCAAGCTTCTAGTTCACAAGGTTCAATGGTGTATCCATCGGTTTCACTTTCACAGGGTCCAATGAATTCCCAAGTACCGCTTTCTCAAGCTCAAAGGCCTCCTAAACCTTTGCATAGTAAGTGTCCAAAAGGAAAGGGATCGGGACAAGGTTAAACGATTCAAAGTAGTGACTTGAAACACTAAATTTTTTTGTTGAATTGCGTGATCAATTTATTTTTTTTGGGGTTGTACTAATGCCAAAAGGCATTTTGACGTTGAACTTTGTTTGAACTTTAATTTTAGTATGGTAAACTTAACTTTTTCAATTGGATTGTACTAAAGTAATGTCATAAGGTATTTTGATGTTGAACTTTGTTTCAATTTGAATTTAGTATGGTGATCATCCCGAATTTTTGTTCAATTGTGTTGCACTAATGGCATAAAGCATTTAGTTTGCATATGACTCGGTTTTGAACTTTTGAGTTCGTTTGAATGTTTGTATTAATGCCAATTTTTCAACGGGCCTACAATTGAGGCACAAACCGAAACCAAAACTGTTTGAAACTGAACCGAACCAAAATCAAACTGTTTGGTTCCATTTTGGTTCTTACCCCAAAACCACACCAAACCAAACTGAAATAAATTTTGGTTTCGGTTTTATCCTAAAACTGCATAACCGCATGCATAAGCTCACAGTAACCCGTCAATTTGTGATACAACTTGGAATTTTCCTTGGAAGGTATCGGGAAGGAATTGGAATGTAATAATAACTAATTACATAGACCCATTTGTACAGAAACAGGAAAAAGGTTCTCAGTCAGTATTAGACTTCGTACAATGCCAACAAACTTCGGCAGCTAAGCTTGTCATTCCATGTAATCCATCTTATAGTGCTCCAACAACTAATGCTGATTCCAGTAAGTTATGAGATAAAATCGAATTTTTAGGTCATGAATTTCAATCAAATTCTCCAGGGACCTTCCAACAACAGAATAAAATTATTTCCACATCATATGAAATTCTATTCTGAGCATAGTCTCTAACTTATGCATCTGACATTTTAACTGAGTGCAAATTAAAAGTCCAAAACCTATAAACCCTTATTTAAGACTAATACTGCCATAACCACAAGGAATAGAACACAACAATTAACCATAAGCTTTCTATAACCTATTGCTTCACAATGCCAACTAACTTGCAACAGCCAGTCCAAATGTGATCTATAACCAATATAACCAGCGAATAGAGTCTAAATTCCAAAAATTTAATGAACACTTACATCTCATTGAGAGCCCTAGTGGATTGCATACCTTCTTCTGTGCCTTCCTGGCCAAGTAATCCGCGATTTGCTCCTCCGTAACATTCTTCGACGACCTCTTCGTCTTGCGGTCACGGTCCTCGCTCTCATCGCTGTCGTACGACCCGTCGTCGGAGTCCTTACGGGGGCTGCTTTTTCTGCGGTTGCTTCGTTCCCTGCGCTTCCTGGAGCTCCTCGCCGGAGAGGAGTCGCGGATATCGGAATCATCAGACTCGGTATACGATGCGGAATCGGAGTCGTCGGATCTTCTTTTGCAGCGACTCTTGGAGGGCGACGACGGCGGCGCCTCCTTACTGCTGCCACTGCGTCCCTAAGGGTGCGTTTGGTACGTGGGACGGGACGGGACGGAACGGGACGAGGCGTTGGCGTTCCGTCCCGCGTTTGGTGCGCCAAAAATGGGTGGAACGGGCTGTTCCACGGGACAGATTTTGGGTGTTTTTGCGTTCCACCTCCCCCCGGAACGGGTTTGTTCCACGTCTGTGGAACACAATGTTTTACCATTTTAAGACAAATATACCCCATGTCTTTTTCAAAAATTACACCTTCGTTCCGTCCCGTCCCGTCCCGTCTGCGTACCAAACGCACCCTAAGATCCCATGTTTCGCGGTAATAAATTTCCAGAGGTTTATTTGGGTTTGTATCGAAACAAATGGATATACAAATTAAAATTGGACAATGTCGGGTCATATTTCGGAGGCCCAAAAACCGGCCCATATTTATTATCATATGCCTATAAACATAAAAAAAAGCGGGAAAGCTGTGACACGTGTGACAAGTTGCCTCTTTTATTTCAAAGGTCTTGCCGCTTAAATTTTAATTTTTTTTATACGTTAAGAATTAGGTTACGGCACGACACGAAGTGGTTTGGTTCGATTTATATCTTTAAAACGTACACTTAAACAAACATCTATAGTTCCAACATCTATAGTTGGAGTTGATACACAATTAGACGAGACTGTCTTAAATTCCAATGAAATGTGATCCATGAGTTTTGTTACACAAAAGATCTTAGGAAATTGCTTGAAATTACCATTTTATTAATCTTGAGACTAAAATAGGATTTTCTAAATATGCACAGAACATACACACGACATGTACAACAATATGATAAAAATAGAATTTTTCTAAAACTTAAAATGACCAAATTGTCCTCTTATATAAATAAGTTATTGCGAAAACCTAGTCAACATAACCTCTCTCGCGACCCCTGCTCGATGAATGGCCCTAAACTGCCCAAGCATCGCTCTTTTCGATTGGTCTCTCTCTTTCATCTCTTTCTCTTTCTCTCTCTAACTTGATCATCGTCTTCATTTTTGGTTCTAATTCTAATTAATTGTTTTTTGAGTTGGAACCAAACCAATCCATTAGTAACCAGTTTGGTTCTATTGTTTCGTCTCCCTTGACCATCAATGTATCAAAGAGAAGTACGGCTGTGAAAATCCTTCGGGCTCTATCTTTCGTCAATTGATGAGATTATCATGCAACAGAAAATTCAAATCAAAACAGATAATTATGTTTGCCAAAATATTAAAAGCACTTGAATCCAAAACCGCAAAATATTAAGTTCTGAAACTTCATCAAATCTATCATTCCTACTACGATACCAGAGTAATCTATAGCAAGGAAACGCTTAACGTTCTATGAAGGAAGAAAAATACTCCGCTGTGCGAACAAAAGACCAGTAAAAGCAAACACCGTGACGGGCCAAAGACGGAGAAGGTGCCAATCTGGTATAAAAAATTCTCTCTCCCGGAGCTTGAGCTACGGAAAAGCCTCTCACCATCGCCTATTTTCAATTGACTGCAACCTCAGCAGATAGATAACTCGGATGATTGTTATCTTTGTTAGGTACTTTGGTCTTCGACATCCTGAGCACCTGAACTGCTTCTTCCACTTTCGCAGTCAAGGAGTCCGGTGACTCCAATAAATTCAGCAGCTCTGAGTTGTCCATTTCAAGTAGCATCCCAGTTATCTTTGAAGCTAGGTCGGCCTGCACGTAAAAGTGTTGAGTAAATGTTAGTCTCGGTCCTCAAGCAGCCATTGCGTTTGGTTGATGGTGTATTTGGAAATTTTAAAAGGTCATTAAAACAGCATCAAGAAGATTGGAATTTCTGAGGGAGCATTAATACTGCTAGAGATGACAACTATAGAAACTTCTAAACGGGTCAATGTGGCAAAAGCGTCACCTTTTGTTTATGGACAAGTGGATAGAGCTGCTCGCCAAGTATCTGTTTCTGCTGCTCGGGAGAAGCGGCAGCAAGCATGCTACTCAGCATCTCCGGTTGAACGACAACTCCAACAGAATTGGAGGCAGCAGACGAGACTCCTCCTTTATTCATTTCTCGTTGACGCCCATTAGGAACAGACTTAGCCTGCCCTGTCCGCTGCAATGAAAGGCAAGCACGGATTAGAACTTCACGAGTAACAGATGGACACATCAGGCATACTTGAAAGCCGGGGAAACAAATATTCATCTCGGTCCTAAGGACTACTAAACTTTTTGGTTTTTTACTCATTATTATTTTCGAAGAAACCAAACAAGAATAAAAGCAGATCTGGTTTTATAGGTTCGTTAAGTGCTGAAAGGTGTAAATTCTGCAGTTATAGACAAGGCCGACACACACACGAGTAACAAAAGCTTGTTAGGAAAAGAAAACAAACCTGCTGATTGTTTGAATCTTTTGCAGAGTGTAGCAACGGATTGGGCTGTTGTAAATGTGGCATATATGCGCCTCCCTGAGGAATCATATGCCCGTTCATTCTTCCCCTATTTTGCCTATGTTGTCGTGGAGCATTAGGAATCTGCAGATGCGATTTTTAAGTTAGCATAAGCATAATTGCTATGACAACTAGGCATAGGAAAAATGGTACTCACCACAGGACCCAGTGGTGGTTGATAGGCTGGTCCAGATGTAGGTACAAAGCCATTGGGTCTCCATCCTGGCCACAATCCCAAAGGTTGATACATCAATCCCGCTCGAGGAGGCACTTGTGGAGCAACCCCAGAGGGAGCTTGATAGTAGATAGGAGGGTATCCACCAGGGATCACAGTTGGTGAAGGACCTGCAAATCCTGCCAAACGCTGTGCATACTGAAGCTGCAGCTGCGCTTGTCTCTCCTCTTTCCGTTGGGCAATAGCCACATACAATGGCTTCCGATGAAACATATATCCTGTGAAATAACAATGGCAACACGATTAGCAGTGTGAAGAAAACATGACATACAAGGGCATTAGGTAATCCGAGGTTAAAATACTTACCGTGAAACAAAAACCATAAATTGAAACACAAACTTATTTATAAGTCTATGCATAAAAATTATAGCGCAGCAGATATTATAAGATTAAAGAAGAAGAACTTAGAACGTGTGTGTTCGATTGTCATAAAACGTTGTAAAGATAACCACCAAATATTGAAACTGAGGAATGTTACCATATAAATCTAAGGTTAAAAGCAACAGATCCGTGCAATCAACTTATTACCATGAAAAGTATTCACAGCTTTATTGCCCTCCTCAGGGGTAGAGAAGCAGATAAAACCAAACCCCTTGCTTATTCCCTTGTCGTCTCGCATAATTTTTGCAGAAGTAATCGTACCACATTGACTAAAGTGTTCTGCCAGCTCTTCTTCACTGACATCGTCGTCAATGTTCTTCACATACACATTTGATCCCTACATATAAAACAAAGAAACACAAAGATGAGATGCTACTATAACCCTGTTTGATTCGCGGAAATGAATTGGTGGGAAATCAATCCCCATGTCATTTCCCAAGAGATGGGAAGTGGAATGGGATTTAGGGTTTAGGGTCCTAAACCCTAAACCGAATATGCCCACTATTCATTTCCCATGTTTACAATGCCCTTTTCTTGTAAACCTAATGGAGGCAAGAAATCTTTGGGAAAGAAAAGAGAAATCCAAACTACCTTGAATTTTAACATTTGCTCTTTTCGTTTTTCCTCAAACTGCCAACGCAAAAGATGCTCGCGCTCTGCCTTTTTCTGAGCCCTTGCAACATATAGAACCTTGGAGCCTACTCAAAATAAACCGCCGGACCAAATATTAAAGGTCCGTATAAACAAATCCATATTTCCAACCAAATTAATGCCATAAAAAAGATGCGTAATTTACCAAGTTGTGATCCATTCATTCCTTCCATTGCTCGTCTAGCATCATCTGGGTTCTCAAAGTTCACAAAACCGAAACCTCTAGAGTTCCCATGGTCGTCCTTTGCAATCGCAAAGCTAACAATTTTCCCAAACTCAGAGAACTTCTCCTCCACAAGCTCTTCCTTGAGAGTTGGATCCAAATTCTTCATATACAAATTTGTATATTTAATATCAGGATTGGGCAAAACTCGATCGCTCTTTCTAACAAATTTCGCAACATACCTGTTACATGAGTTGTAATTATTGTATGATTAATACCCAGAAGACATCTTTCAACAGAACAGGAAACAATAAATAAAAAACTGCACATACAGCTGCTTGTTTTTGACAGTTGTGCCATTTAGCGCCTCAATAGCGGCAATCGCAGAATCCTCAGACTCGAACTGAACAAAGCCATAGCCTTTACTCTTCCCGTCATCAAACATGGCCACTTTGCAAGACAAAGTACGTCCGAACTTCTTAAACATTTCTTCAAGCTCTACACTATTAATTGATTCGCTCAAGTTCTGCAACAGAAAACCAAAATATTTTTACCATAAATATTCACATCAGAGAAAAACTACACATAATATGGAAGTATGCTCTCCATGACTTAGGGTTAAAGCAACATGACATACCTTGACAAACACGTTCCCAATTCCACTTCTTCTTGCATCGGGATCACGATGAGACCACATGACCCTTATCACTCTTCCATTAAGAATTGAATGGTTCATCACTTCAAGAGCTCGAATTGCTATTAGAGAAAAACCAAACGCGATTAGAATAAAATTAAGACCACATACACAAGAACTTGTGTATGTGCCCACGCGCGCAAACTCATGTGTATGCGCGCGTGAGTGCATGAGAGGAGTTGTCCCTCCTTACAAACCAAACAGATCGGTTAAGAAAGCGCACACAGCCCAACCATCAAACAGATCAAAATTACAAAATCGTAATTCATAGTTTTCTATTTCACAGTGCATATGGATTTCCAAATTCCAACAATAATAACAAAAGAATCTCAACACAAATCATATATTAAAAAGGTAAGTACATAAAAACTCAATTCAAAACTGAAAAATAAAAAATTAAGAAAAATGTATCCTATGTTTCCATTCAGAAAACAAAATCAAATTACTGCAAACAAAAAACGACCTTCTTCAGGTGTGGTGAAGTTGACGTAGCCATAGCAGAGAGAACAGTTGGTGGCGGTGGCGGTGTCCCTGCAGAGCCGAACGGACGTGACACCCTTGAAGCCTTTGAAAGCCTCCTCCAGCTGAACTTCGGTCATGTACGGATGGAGGTCTCCGACGTACAGCGACGCCGCAGGAACACCCCCCGCCGTCGGCCCAGCCCCCACCACCGTCTGGGAATTATTAACGGCCATGATCGCAGGCAGAAATTTCAAAAACAACCAAAAAAAACAATGCCCGGCCGGCGTTCTCTTGGGTTCTTTAATGTACAGTAATTGCTCCACCAACTCTTAGAGAGAGAGAGGGAGAGAGTGGTTCTGATGAGTGAGAAAGTAGGGAGGGGAACGGATGGGAATTTTCTCTTTTATGGCTATTTTTTTGGATTTTTTCTGGAGAATTTTGGAGAGGTTAGAGAGAGACCCAACCTGTGAAGATGAAAGTTTTTTTATTTTATTTTATTTTATATATTTTCATTTGCATGGATGTTGTTGGGGTCCTTTTCCACAAGGATTCATTCCCATGAGAGGAGTGTGGACGCGCGATTCGGCGCGTGTTGGTACGCGCCATGAAACGACGTGGCGTTCCTTGAATCGGAAGCCCCGTTTACGGAAATTCCCAATTTTTAAGGACATTTGTTGGTTTTGTTTGGAGGACTTTTGGAATTTACACAATTTTAAGGAATTTTTCGCAATTTAAAGGAAATTTGGTATTTTTGGTAATAAAAGTTTCAAGGAATGTTATCTATTTTCTAAATAATCCATCATTATTACTTTGCCTAAAAACTAATTATTGACGTTGAATTATGTATGAAAAAGTAATAGTTACCAATGAATACTACGAGAGCATGATATGTACTATTGTGATTTAAGTATTATTCTTCACACATTCGTAATATAAGAGCGCGTAAATTATACTACTTTGATTGAGTTCTATTTCTTCACACACTTATCATAATATAAGAAGGGACGTGAATGCCGTTTCTCAAATTCAAGAACACTTAAATGATAATTTTTTGTATAGTGATTAACGGTTTATTATTACTGACATTATCTACACTCTTTCAAAGTATGCTTAAATTCACGAGTGTATAAAATCGAGATTAAACAAGAAGTCCTCATAGAACTAAAGCCTTATATTTTTTTATACAAAAGAAATTCAATTTTGAGTTGGATATGAACTAAAACTAATACAAAAGAAATTCAATTTTGCGTTGGATATGAACTAAAACTAACTGAAATTAAAATTAAAAATTAAAAAAAATAAAGAATAAAAGGATTGTGATCTCCCAAGTCCTAATCGGACCAAGACCAGAAGAAGCATGAAAATAGGTCCCACATGTGGAACGAGAATGCCACGTATAAACGAGAGAGTGGGGAACGGGATAAATAAGCGGGGCCCAAGAGCGTAAGACTACTTCAACTGTTCACACAACCATTTCTTCGTAGGGATTATCGGCATTTTTCACAACCAGGATTTTAACTCAAACATTGCCCTCTTTCACGCTCACAATCCCTTTCCCTCACTGATTTTCTCCTTTTTTTATTTTTTTTTTATTTTCATTTTTTTTATATAAAATTTATAAAAAGAAGAAAATTTGTAGTTCGCACATGTAGCTTTTGATCTAAGTCACACAATGAGTGACTATAATAATTTGGTATTGATTTTGTCAATTTTTTTTTAACAAACGATATCAACTATACTAAGGGGCGGGAGTGGGCTTTGCCTCACAATAAGCTAGCAATAATGTGATTCAAATTCGCATTTGGTGAGAATCGAATCTAAGACCTCTCACTTACAAATGAAGAGGAATATTATTAGACCGTAGTACTAAATGCCTTGAATTTGTCAATTAAAACTCTTACTTATAAAGAAGAAAAATATTACTAAATCGTAATGGTAAGTGATTGATTGAACGATAAATAAGATAGGTTAGTTTAAAAAAGAAAGTTTCCATGCTTGCATCATAATTCCAATTCATGATTTACAAGTTGGTAACAGTTAGCAATAGTAGGAAAATATCTCATGAGTTTATATTTCCCGATGTCTCTCTTTTCACGTAACAAGAAATCCTGATACATCAAGTTGTTCTCTCTCCAACTCTCTCCTTGCCTGATAGAGAGGATGGGGATGCGCCTATTGTATGGAAATCGCTAAGAAGTTGTCGCATTAACACAAGTAGTGCCGAATGTTGAGAGGCTTGCGAGCGAGAGTTTCATTGACACGGGACGCCATATTTCGATGTATACGTGTCGTATGACACAAGTGCATTGACCAGATTATGTAGAATGGTGCTGCTATGTTGAACAGTTGTGGGGGCTTCATATGACTACAATAATGGTACCCAAAAATACAATTCCAACTGAATTAATTCAACTGAATCATCAAACTACAACACTTTTGAGTTCTCTGCAACATTTCCAGACAACAACAATGGACTATTTTCCAAGTTTCTTGGAGGACAAAACACGTGTCAACATCGAGAAACTGTTAAGAGTTTCAGTCATGTACAAGGCTTGGAATCATCAAGTAAACAAAAATGATATCGACTCAGACTGACGTACAGAATCTCTATATGCCTAAGCTAAGTCAAGCAATAGCTACAATAAATTTGCTCTGCTTCCACTCGAATATTAACTTCATTAAACTTGTGGAAAGATGGATTACCATTCCGGCAATGCTGAAGATGGAGAGCGCTTGAAGACACTCCCATTCACGAGTCAGAAGTAGAGCAGAACGATATACACTGGGAACCAGGTGCTTGGCAATACAACAAACAATAGCAGAAGGCTCCGCTGATCACGATAAATAAAAGATCAGCCACTTTCAACAGAGAATGGAACTTAGAATCTTATGTTTATATTACAGCAAGGGAACTCGTTAGCTCCACAGTATGTGGATTAAGAAAACCAGAGTTCCTGTTGTTAGATGCTTGAAAAGCATGTCTCCTGATGAGCTGCTATGATGCAGCTGTCCTGCATTAATATATTCGTCTTTGCTAGAAGTTACAGAGACGTTTACTGACATTGAGCCTGTAAAGGAGAAACTCAAAAAATATGACATAGGTATTGGTAACTGGCCCAAAGTTGTAAAGGAAGTGAAACTCGTTATTCAACTTACAATCGTAGTTAGCCCACCCAATCCTTTGGCGAGCCAAGTCATACACAAATATCTTGTCTTTTAGAACAAGATCTGCAATTGAAGAAACGAAAGGTCATCAGATGGCACATTGATGATTAGCATACATGTTTAAGTACTATTCGTAAACACAAATTATGATAATCAATTTCTATCGGATGCTATAGAAAGAAACTGCAGATTGCTCAGAAGCCATTGCAGATTCTTTCGAACTGTTGAAAGCTCCAGCCTGCACAATATGCCATGCAAGCTGCACTTGAAATTTATCATTTACCAACTCAAACCTAAACTGCAGAGCCTTAACCCTTGCTCCGGTTTTTTAAATTTGCCTCTAAACTTTATTCATTTATTAGAAAGCAGCCTAGTTTGAGTTTATAAATCAAATTCAACAGAATAACAAAATGCTCCGTATGTTCTGCACACACAATATGACTGCCAACTTTCGGCTGTAAAGTTAATCAACCAGCCTAAATTTGGGGCCTAACCTCCTAAAATCGTCACCCCTCCCTGAACCTTCTGAAAGCCAATGCACCACATAGCAGCACCTTCCTGTTACAATAGAAATAACCCATTAGATTTACGCCATGTAATTTGCAGTCATGATGTCTAAAGAAACTATTTTAAATAAGAGAGTTTAAAGGAAGCCAGAGAATACTTACAATGATACCTGTACGCATAAGGTACTCCTCTGGTTTCAACACCATCGATGCACCTCCGGCAAAGTTTAGACTAACCGAAGGAAATACATCAGCCAAACTGAAAAATAAAATAGATGTCATTCATATTTATTTATTTTTTAAAACATAAACAGAAAGAAACAAATTGCCACAATTATGCGCACCCTCCATGGTCCACCATTGTTCTTATGGAAAACTTCAAAGATATTTAGACATAGAACCAACCTGGTGGAAACTAAATAACACTGGTTTCCTTTTGAAATGGTGGGAGTCACGGTTTGTGAAGCAGCCGAAGTTATCTACAGATACAATCATAAAATCAGTTCTAAGTACGGAGATGAAATCATTTTGTTTCCATGCAATATTATATCTGATGTCAAATAGAAAGGAAGGAGCAGATATTTCACAACCACATCAAAGTCAAGTTGGCCCCATAAGAAACTAAACCGAGATATGAAATGAATCAAATGACGAAGAAAGAAAGAAAGAATTACAATAGGAACGAAGCTTAACTGTGCCTTAATTAATGTAGCTTCTGCCCATGAAATTACATCATAGATCAAGCAACACAGTTAAAGAAGACTCAAACACCATCAAATTGACCATTTTTTAAAGTGACTCATCTAAAATATATGTAATATATATATATATATATATATATATATATATATATATATATATATATATATATATATATTATTTTCCTCTAACAAAATGACTTTTTTCATCCCAATGCTAATGATGAAAATTATTTAAGTGAATTAGCGTATCAAATCAAGTGAACAAACTTACGGCACTAACGAAAGGATCAAACGCTTCTTCCACAAGGTATGACAACGTTGTTCCCGAGTCAACAATAGTTCCTCGACCGTTTGATGTTGTAAAGGCTGCTGGATCGATTGGCAAGGTTTGCCCATTGACAGCGATGCTCTGCAGATTTAAATTGTAATGTGGCCTGAAAATAACAAAAAACAAAACTACATTACCGAAAAAAGTACAGATGAAAGGACAAAAAATAATAACTGTTATAAATCGTTGCAATTAAAAGAACAATATTAAAAGTAACGGTGAGGTTGACAGAGTATAAATTTTTATGTTTGATGTTTCTGCACAGAGAGAAAACTTCCAGACTTCCTTAGTGAAACAACAATCTTATTCTTATCAGATAATGTTAAAAACAAATCACTAGCACAATGGGGATGAATGATGCTGAATCCTATCCAGACATATCAAATAGCCAAGCACTAAAAGTTTAAAAAGCCAAAAGTGATATGACTCAATGTTATCCTTGGTACATAAAATATATTCGGAGTCAAGGTCCATTGCTGACCAAATAAATTGTGTGTTTAAATGAAATACGACAGATATAGAAACACAAAAACACGAACAATGATTTAAATCTGTAGTAGAAATTAATTTCCACTTCATAGACTGGGTTATACTTATATCTTAAAACTTTTAACCTAAATCAAACATCACAACCATAAATAAATTCCAACAGGGTAGAGACATACTGTGACGGGACAAGGGGACTATATACAATGCTTGGCTCCAAAATCTCGCCAAGAACAAGTATACCTCCTCCATTTCCATCTCCCTTCAAGCAATGTGAAAACACTCTGGGAGTCATCCCTCGAGATGACAATTGTGATATAACAGAGAGAGACCCTTGGCCGAACCCAAATATCCCATCCACTGCTTTATCTGTCTTAGTCAAATCACCAGACTGATACGTACTACACCTGCATGACCATCCAAAGCAATAAGCTTCAATAAAAAGAAACATGAAAAATGATGTAAGCATCCAAAGAGAATGAAGAGAAATTACAATATAAGATATCCCATTACTCTTGTTTTAGTCAGATATAACAAGTATTGAACAGGTATTAAACCCCGACCCCCTCCCACACCCACACAACAACAAATCAGAGAAATTCAGCACAATCAATTACGGTTCTTCTGGCACACATCATGCTTATTGTTATTTATAAGCAGAGTCACTATTACTGCTAAATGATGGGACTGGTCAGCCATACCATTTTAAAATTTCCCGTAAATACGGATAAATTATGTACACCTTAAATAAAACATGAATTATTTATTAATAAAACCTGATCAATCTTCATACTAAGTTATTTATTATATTTTGCCTGTATCATTTGTTTGTCAATGATTTCTTTATATGCCTCATTTGTTGTGCACACCATTTCAGTATAAGTTGAAACACTCACCCGAAAACAACAAATGCTGATGAGTTAGCGATATAAGACTGCCCCAGAATCATGTCAAAGTATAGTGCATCCAATACATAATAACCAGTCGTCCCACTTCCATCACCATATTGGAAAGTATAACTGCACTGATTACTCTGAGTTAAACATTCAGTTGACGAAGTATGAAATGAGGAAGTGCACATTGGGTCTGTACAGGGGATCAGCCCTGCAGTTGAAGAGCTAGCAGAATCATAGAGATTGAGCTGAATCTGCAAAAAAGGGGCAGAAATTCGAGAGTTTGTTACGCTTTAACTTGCCTCTTTACTCCACAAACTTCTTAGAGTGACAGCAAGCAACAAAACGAAACAGAACTTACACCGAGTCCGCTAGATTGGGGGCAATCACTGCACGAATTGCAGGTAATCCACAGGATGTCACTTCCGGTATCAATCTGCACATTGAATTCTTTCGGTGGAGAGCCCAATTTCACTTTGGTAAAATAGAGCCTAGATAAACCAAAGATGAAACGAAAAATCATTAATCTTAGTTGCATAATAAAAACAGAAGAAAACTGAATTGAAACAAGAAAAAAAATCCAGAAGAACACTAAAAAAAGTCCAGAGAAAGCATTGAAGAACTCATTAGCAGAGGAACTGAAAACAGCAAGAATTAGCAAGCTTTGAGCTTTTTGTAATTTTTTCCTTTCTTATTTGCATTTTCTCAGCAACCAAACAGAGCTAGAAATAGAAAATACAAACCCGCAGAGACAATAAATGCTTACCCAATTAAGAACCCACAAAGATTATCAAACACCCAGAAGAAAACTCAACTGACCCACCAAAATCTACCCAAATTTCAGACAAACCCATTAATCCAAATGCATTAAAAGCTTCATTTAAGAGAACCCAGATGATAAAATTACCCGACTAGGTAGGGATCGGAGGTGCCTTCGACTGAGAAGTCGACAACACCGCCCACCACGTTCTGCAAGAGCCGGGCGTGCCTGACTCGGTCCCGGGCTAGGAGCTGGTCGAGCTCCACTCGGTGGCTCGGGGGAAAAGCACGCTCTAAAGAAAGAAAGGCGGCCGGGAAGCTGCAGTAGACGACGGAGAGAGAGAGCAGCGCAGCGAGGGAGGCCAAGATCGGAACTTTGGAGACCCGCATTTCGGCGAAACGGATAGTTTTTTGAGTTGGGTGAGAGGGAAATTCAGTGGCAAAGATGGAGGAGGTGGTGGTGGTGGTGGTGTTGCTTCTTGCTTTTGTTCATTGACAGAGAGAGACTGTCAGAGGCAGAGAGACAGAGGAAGGAAGGCTTTTGCGGCTCAAAACGGAAAGTTGTAAAATTAGAAACCAGTTTTATGATGAGAAATGATTTGGGCACTCACGGTGTTCAAATAGAGACTACAACGACTATTATACCCTTCAATGCTGACCGAAGCATTGACGTTGAAACGAGCACCTTTTAGGCAGTTGGATTACTATCATAAAATACCTCACTTTCTTGAAAGCTAATGAAATGACACGTTTAGGCGAAAGAATTAAAAATGGAAAGTTGCAAATCGCTCGACTCTCGAATGATGTTAATCCAAGCTGATGATGTTGCCGGCGGTTAACACAGTATTGTTTATTCAAATTGAAGATATGTTAACAAAATTGTTAGAATAATTAATATTTTTCTTAGGGATATGAGAAGGGTTTCGCGTAGAGCGAGATTTTTCGCGTTAAGTGTTTTAAGTTTTTGTTGAGTTGAAGGGGCCTCTCATGTTGCATAACCACTTCTATGTATAGGATGGATTTCATGATAACCAGGTTTCCCGAGATAGAGTTTTGATAGGACTATGTCTACTCGGCACTCACCTAGATATTCATGCAGTGGATTTTGCCTAGGCACAAGGGGACGAATTTCTAGATTAAATGTGACTCTTCTTTAGTAGTACTTTTTCTCTCTTCTCGTTATGATAGGATGCCAAGGCTTCTACGTATTCGTTGGATAAATTGTCTTACTCTTTTTTTTCGCATACATATTCGTGTCACCTGAATTTGTTCGATAGGGAAATTAAGTTGCTTGTAATTAATTGGCTAGTTTCCGCGTGGGTGCGCTGCAATGGCTTAAGCTCACGACCTTTCTTCTCGACCTAATTACATAATTTTCTAGTTTGGTTGCTTTTTGGTTTCCTTTTATTGAGAGTAGGCTTGTCTTTTTCCTCTATATTGTTCACTTAGCATCATTTTTCCATGAAGGCTACGTTCATGCCCTTTCGCTCTTTGTTTGTACTTTTTTTATTTAATAATTTGAAATGGAAGGATGGCCTGTGGGCTATCATGACACACCTTGATCCTAGAATCAAGGCGTGATGGCCGTCACGTGAGTGTGACGTAACTAAAAGTACGACGCGGAAGCAATAGGTAAGAGAAATACAAAGAAATAAAAACCAAATATTAGCAATAATATCCAACTGGCATGCTAGAGTGAGTTTAAGTGTGAAACACACATATTCAGAGCATAAGTACTAGGTGTAGTCAAGTAGGACCATAACTAAATTACAACACCCGAATGTGAGTCCTACATTTATGTAGTCTGTCAGTACGCCGTGGGAATCCTCGTGGGCCACCAACGTTGCTAACTAAAACCTGGAGGGGCGCAAAACAAAATTGAGTGGGTCAGTAAAACAAAGCTTTTTGAAAACATTTCAATTAATAACATTTCTAACCCCTTGCTGTAAAACCTGTATACTTTCCCAGAAAATAACATAATATGCATATAATCTTCATATATCTCAAATCACAATTCTTTATCAAAAATCAGAAAGTATGTCATGCGATAAATGTCAATAACAAAATAAGGATGCATCAATATAACATGTGAAATAATGAATCAACCGGAGACCCTGCAATTGGTCCTGTACGGTTAATTCATTATTTCACCTGTTATATTGATGCATCCTTATTCTGTTATTGACATTTATCGCATGGCATACTTTCTGATTTTTGATAAAGAATTGTGATTTAAGATATATGAAGATTATATGCATATTATGTTATTTTCTGGGAAAGTATACAGGTTTTACAGCGAGGGTTAGAAATGTTATTAATTGAAATGTTTTCAAAAAGTTTTGTTTTACCGACTCACTCAATTTTGTTTTGCACCCCTCTAGGTTCTAGTTAGTAGCGTTGGTGGCCCACGAGGATTCCCACGGCGTACTGACAGACTACATAAATGTAGGACTCACCTTCGGGTGTTGTAATTTAGTTATGGTCCTACTTGACTGCAACTAGTACTTATGCTCTGAATATGTGTGTTTCACACTTAAACTCACTCTAGCATGCCAGTTGGATATTATTGCTAATATTTGGTTTTTATTTCTTCGTATTTCTCTTACCTATTGCTTCCGCGTCGCATTTTTAGTTACGTTACACTCACATAACGACCAGCACGCCTTGATTCTAGGATCAGGATGTGTCATATCAGATTGTGCAGGACCCTTTGATTTGGGTGAGGGTGGACATTTTTCACGCCCTACAACATCATACTCCGAGAAGCTAACATCGCCTAAATTTATATTTTAATTATTTAAAAAATATTTTTTATTAAGTTAGACGAAGACTAACATTTTGTATTTGGATGTAGTCTTTTTTAGCTAGCCGTTTCATTTTCATTTTTCTAAAAAGCAATATTATTCAATTGAAATTTTGAATGGTGCATGTTGTGGTGTTAACTTTTTTCAACCATGATATGTATACGCCGAAATGTAGAACTCTTGTTTAAAAGTTAAAAATCATATGATCTCACTGTTTAAGAAATGATGACTTTAAAGTACGACTTGAATCATTTCTTTAAAGTGTTATTTGCCCCCACTCGAATGAGTTTGCTAAAGGATTCTTGGCAAATCGCTTCCAGAATACAACAAAATATGGAATATTCGATTAGCAAAACCAAATTGTATTCCCTTAGAAATAACTAGAAATAAATTATATGAATGTGAAGAAGAGAGAAAAGAGAGCAAAGAAATTACGTAGACAACAAATTTCTGAATTGTATTTCTCTTCTACCAATTTACCAATATATAAGGGAGATTGCACCTGTTAGACATATCATTTGGTTTTGGATATGCCATCTCACCATAGGATACAACTGAATTAATATTATAGCAATATGCCAATTCGCATGTCTGATGCAAAGCATCAATTACCAAAGGTTGTGTCTGTTAGTAAACTATGCACTAGTCAGACATGGATCATGTCTTTAAGTAAAGTTTGAAAAGTCGCATTGCTTTAATCTGATGAAGAGCAACTGTTGGGTAAATACCCAACTTCTTCCATTCGAATATATTAATATATTATTAAAATAATCAACACTCACCGCACCATAGTATTAAGTGGTGTTGTCATGTTAATTATAATGTGAATTTGGAAGCAAAGCCCACGAAATTTTGAAGAAGATGCGGTAAGATTGTATTTTCTTCTGCTTTATGTATGTGGGAGCAAATGTGGAAGTTTAATATATGGAGGAAAAAGTAACAATCCTATCCAGCTCAAGTGCCACGTTAAAAGAAACGAGTTGGATCATGTAGTAGCTTTAAATGGAGGGGGTTAGATGAAAGAGAGAGGTACGTACGACTTGTCAAGTGGGACGTGGATTCTTTCTGAATTCTTTTTGTGGGAATTTCAAGAACAACTTTAGTACGTTTATCTTATATTTTACGATCAGTTTTCATCATTTATTATTTATGTTCAATTTTAAATAAAAAAATTTAAAATAATTGTTAACCACAAAAGAGAATCCTAATAGAATCATATTTCTGTCAAGTATTGTTCAGAAACCAAATGCATCATTCTTTGTGAAGTTGCTTTCCCACACTCAAACCCCAATTATAATGTTTATATATTGACATGTCATGTCATTTAATCCGTAATAGTAGTTAACTTCAAGTTGCCACTCAACGCAACAAACATCCTCCTTCAAAAGTACGCCTCCATGATCAACCCCTCATGTAATCCCACACCAAAAAAAAAAAAAAAAAAAAAAAAAAGAAGCTGCATAAAATCCTATACTCATCCATAATTTACGTTAATATTTTGAAGTCGAGTCAGTAGTACATAATAATTATATGAATATTGTCTTAACTTAATCATATGCATAGTTTGAGAGATGTTGAATTTTATCATAAAAACATTGTTAGGTACTATTTGTGTTTAATTTTAAATAAAAAAATTGAAAATGATTTATGATGATATGATGTACAATAAACGGATATGATGTAAGAATCCCTAGGATTTTCACAAAGAGAATCCGGATGAGTTCCAAATCTATATATCTTGTCAAGTTTCTAACATGAGATTGCATTGTTTAACAATATATTTAATCAAATTTAGATAGCCATTTTTCCTGCGATCGAGTTGTTCTGCAAATTTCAGCAACCAAATTCTTTAAGAAATAAATTTGAGGAAGAAACATGGAAACTTTAATTAATAGAGTATGATTTGCTTTTCTTGTTAACATACCCTTTTCTTTTGTATTTGGAAATTGACGTGTGTCTTTGTTTAAAATTAATTAAATAGCTCAAAGGTCGATTCCATGCATGGACCAATACATTAGCAATAATACAAGGGACTTTGATCCAGGATATAAGTAAATTATTATCATCAACCATTCAATCTTAATCCAATTGTAGATAATTGATCCGTCAATTAGAGCAACCTAAAATAGATTAATTTTGATCATGTTTATCCGTAAGTGCACGGTTCGTAATAGTACAGAAGTGCAAGTATAGAGTCAAATCACACAAGGAATTGTGATTTAATTCGATGACTACCCACTTAACGCACAAGTGAAAATGAAAATATTATTGAGCAAAGGAGATATTGGTTGTGAAGATTAATACTAAAGATAAAATTGCTAAAAGTTTAAGAAAATAAATAAACCAATAACAGTAAAACTTAAGAACAAACAAGACGTTAAGGGCTAAGGCATCCAATTTCACCAATAACAATCCTATTCCGATTCTTAGCTATCAACTATCCATTTAACAACTCCTATGTTGATGATTAAGTTTCCCAACTCTATAATCCGATCATGATGTATGCATCAAATTATATTCTTTTAAGAAGCAACCTAGCATGGTGTATGCCTAGATTTCACAACTTGAAGTTCCCAAAGTACAATGGAAACTTTTATACAACCACACAAAACCTAGAACATGGTGTATGCTTCTAGTAAATTGTGATCTCAAATTCATGATTCGAACAAGAACATAACATGGATGTATGCCTATGAACCTACAACAAGCACTTATTAACAAACACTTATTAATTCATACAAGTGATGGCCAATCGTCAAGAACGAAAGAACAAGTGAATTAAGCCCAAAATTTGAGATTCAACGTAACGAAAATCGTCTTGGATAATCAAATAGCTAAAAACACAAAATATTTTTGTTATGGCTACATTGTAGCCTTAGCAAAAGAGTTTAGAAATACATAGTGATGGAAAACATAACTAAAGATAAGAAAAGCATGAGAAACCATTGAACCGAAGGAGAATTTTGCACTCCTCAAGCTGCCGAACTCTTGTGTGCCTTCCTCTCCCTCTTCTGCGTTTTTTTCTTTTCTTTTTCTTTTCTCCTCTTCAAGTCTGCAGCCGTTCTTCCCTTTATTCCCCTACTCTGTAGCAACACCCACTTCCGTTCAATCCCCCCAATTTTATTTTATTTTAATTTAATTTAATTTTTATTTTTTTTGCTTTTCATCTCCACCCCTCCACTTGTATTTTGGTGAGGATTAAGTACATTATTGGGCGTAAAAACGCAGCTCATATTTCTCTATCAAACTGGTATACTAGTTTACTTGTTGGGCTTTAAATCTCCAACTTAAATGAACTGCACAGATTTGGCCCAAATCACTTGAAATGCAAAGCTAACAAAATCTGGAAATCTGAACAGCAGTCATTAAGATGATCATAACTCATTACAGGAATATCAGATTGACATGATTCCAACTCCATTTGAAAGAAGACTTCCATATCTTTTCATCCATATATGGTATGCAACGAGGTTCCTCTGGATGAATAAATGGCAGCCCATCAAATTCGCTGGACAGAAACTCCCATATCCCAGATTTTCCAAATTGTGTCACCTCCATGTCTTGGGCATCGCTTTGATATCCTGTGATCTTCCTTTGAATGTTTACGGACCATTTTTGGGCTCTCAAAACTCCTCTTTTTAGCCTCAAAATCCCTTTCTTTGCAATTAATCCTACAAAATAAGAAAACCACAAGTAAACTACTACTAAGGGATGAAAACTATACATAATCCAAGTACTAAGGTGATAAAAACTTGTATAAATATGATTGTATCAATGATTTTGTAACTTTTTATTGTACTTTCTGCTTTATTATTCAATTAAGATCGAACAATGAGTGACTACGATTTTTTTTAGACTCTGGTTTACAATAGAAGGGGACTTAGGTGATGATGACAATCGCATCCTTCCACGTTAAACTTAAATCATGCATGCCCAGAATAATTTTAATTTTATATGTAAAACTTGAACTTGTTTTGGTTGAAATTAATACTTGCTCTGTGCTTTATGGCTAATTAAGTTAATAGCAAACTTTTAGCTTTAATAAAACATAATGGTAATCTTATCACATATTTGTACAATCATTCGTACTATCTCTCTAATAGAGACGAGATCCACATATATTGTGGGCTCTACCTCTATTAGAAAGATGATACGAATAATAATATGAATATGTGATAAGTGTAACATAACTCTTGATAAAAAGAGCTTTAGGAATGGGCAATAGGATGACTCTTGTCCTGTGACTAAATTTTGCTATTGCACTATATAGACGCGTATATATGCCTTTGGATCAAGGGGATCCCCAGTTTTTTGGTAAAATTGGGGACCATTTGTAGGGCACACTCTACGTTGAATTTCAACGATTCGAACCGTCTATTTTGTAAGTCTCGGTTCATAAAATCATCCTTATAGATTCAATTTAATCTAAAACTATTTGCCTATTTGTTGGAAAATATTAGTATTTAGGTTTACTTTAATGTTTGGTTTTCTGGGCTTAGCCCGTTAGCATTAGGGTTTAGGGTTAGTTTATTATAAATAGAGTGTTTTGTTATTCATTAGAAATCAAGTCATTCACAATGTAGTCTCTTAGGGTTTTGTAGCCGTTTCGGCATTCTCGTTTGATATCAATAATATTTCTTTTACTTTGTTAGTATTGTTTGTTACGCACTCTGATATTCAACTTGGTATCAGAGCAGGTTTGATCCTTTGGGATTTAATCTGTTCTTGATTAGTGTCAATTTGTTTGTATCAGTTTTGTTTGTCAGTTTACTGGGTATTAGTTTCGTCCGTCGTCTTCCGCTCATCCGTAGTCGAAGCCGTTCTTGTCACCACCACCGCACTGCAATATGTCCAGATAACCCGCACCACCATCTCCGCTGCTACCACCTGTTCACGGTACCCGCACCGACTCCTACCAGTCGGATCTGTCACAACCCAATGAAGTCCCCTTCTGCAAGTTGACTTTGCACTAGAAGTTTTGAAGCTTGCTGCAATTGGTTTTGCAAGCCTTGTTTGCTGCAATCGGTTTCGCCCAGAAGAAAAGAGAAGAAAGAAAGAAATATGGTATATTTGGTTGAATTTTTTGTTTGTTTGTTCGGCATCAGAATCGGCATTGGCATTAGCACTGGAATTTGTTGAATTGCATCCACCCGCTTCTTCAACGTTTGAAGAAGATGCCCGCGAGGATTGGAGTTGGTAGTATGGAAATTGCTTACTCGTTTGTTCGTTCGTTTGTTTGCTCGTTTGTTCGTTCGTTTGTTTGCTCGCTTGTTCGCTTTGTCTTGTCTTGTCCGCCTAATGGAGCTTGCATCCACATCTGCTTGTTTGCAAACTCATGTTGTATACCGCCATGAGTTTGACGGGGGGTGTTGGAAAATATTAGTATTTAGGTTTACTTTAATGTTTGGTTTTCTGGGCTTAGCCCGTTAGCATTAGGGTTTAGGGTTAGTTTATTATAAATAGAGTGTTTTGTTATTCATTAGAAATCAAGTCATTCACAATGTAGTCTCTTAGGGTTTTGTAGCCGTTTCGGCATTCTCGTTTGATATCAATAATATTTCTTTTACTTTGTTAGTATTGTTTGTTACGCACTCTGATATTCAACTTATTTAATTATCACGTTGAAATTTCATTGTTTCTTAGAGAACAAAGTGTTCTTAAATTTCTTTAACTCAATTAAATGCCTAAAATATTTTCGATTTGACTAATATTTTGTAAGGATGATCTATGAAGTGCAACTTAAAAAATAGATAATTCAGAATGTTAAAGTTCAATGTGGTGTGCGCCTAACAACTAATCCCAATATATATATTAGGCCCCTTAACAAGAGGATCCCCATTTTTCAAAAAAAAAGAAAAGACATTCTCTTGACTGTTGAATTGACTTTAATGAAATTGTGTGGTTGAGATTAAATCACAGGCCACACAATCTCAATCACATAATTTCATTAAAGTCAAATCTAACAGTCAAGAGAGAGTTTCCATTTAATAAAAAGAAAAATGAAGATCCTCTTGTTAAAGGATTCATATATATATATATATATTCCACGACAAGAAAGTACCAAAAGATTGTGCCACCTTTTTTTTTTATTTTTTTTGGCAAACAAAGATTGTGCCACTCTTTTTTTACTGCTTTTAAGCTTATTTTTCTTATGCATAGTTTCGTACACACGGATTTATCAAATGCAAAAGAAAAATGATTTTTACACCCACGGTTTGTACACTTCTCTTACACGTATTATTCTTTATTTTTTATATTTAAATAGAAGAATAATAATAAAATAATTGCAATTAAAAAGAATGTGCACATAGCACAAAAGGTGTGTCAAAATCATGTCCGTAAATCACGTGTCAATCTTCTAAGTCTTCTTTTAACTCTCTCTTGCTGTTTCCTTTTCTATAGTTATAAAGAAAAGAGAGCAACGAGACAAGAGTTATGACAATTTTTATTAAATGTCAAATTTGCCCTTAATTTTAATAGCAAACTGGATGAAAATTGAGAAACTTAACGGCAATGTTCAAATTGGCCGCTTTTATATAGTTTAGGTGATAAGTACTATAAACAAATTTGTGTGTGAGTACTTGATCCATTTCCGTAAATCACTTCCGAAAACACTTGTCACTCTTTTAAACTACCTATTAATAAAATCTTCTTTGGTAATTAAAAGAGGGTGAAAAGAGCAAGTGACCCTTTACCATAGTGGAGGAAATGAGTTGAGCCCTTACATGACAACGTGGGTTCGAACCCGTTGATGACTAATCTAACACCTAATCTAACAAAATTTATCGTTTGACCAAAAAAAAAAAACAAAGAAAAAAAAAGAGCGTGCAAAGATACTTAAGTCTTATATCACAAAATAAGATTATGGGCAATAATAAAATTTCGCACAAATCAAATGTTGCTTTATTTATTTATTATTCACTCACATGTTATCATATCATATCTCTAAAATTAAAGTGTACCTTCGGATCATATAACACATCTCCAAGAATCATTTGATATGCTCCAAAAGTACAACATGAAGCAGAACCCAGTGTACCTTCGGAGTATCATTGGGAAAGTTCTTGGGTAATATGGTTACTAAGCGTGGAATTGAGGCCAACCCAGATCAGATCAAAGCCATCATATAAATGAGATAGCCCAGAACCAAAAAAGAAATACAAAGCCTTACAGGACGAGCGACAACCCTCAGCAATTTCCTATCACGATCCACAGACAAGTGCAAACCATTCTTCACAATGATAGAAAATAGCAACTACTCTGGATGGATGAATGTGAAGAGGCATTCTCTAAACTCAAGGAATTCCTTTCCAAACCCCTAATGCTATATAAACCGATGAACGGAAAAAACTTGTATTTGTACTTCACTGTATCCAACTGTGCGGTAAGTGCATCTCTGATTCGAGAAGGCTCAGGGGAGCATAAACTGGCATACGACATATCAAAAGCTCTTCTTGAACCAGAGATGAGGTATCAAAAAATGGATAAACTCATCCTGGCACTAGCAACGACAACTAGAAAACTCCGACCGTATTTCCAATCATTCAGAGTAATCTACATGGTAGAGTACCCGCTGAGATCTATCTTGCATAGCCTCAACGCCTCATCCAGAGTCACCAAATGGGCAATTGAACTAGGAGAACATGAAATAATCTACCGAACCAGGACATCAATCAAGGCCAAGTATCGGCGAACTTTGTAGCCGAATTCACGCCTACAGCCTAATGTACCACAGACGTAGCAAGTCCCTAAGGCCCTCCAGAAAATCCATGCATTTGGAAGCTTTACGTAGACTGGTCGTCTAATATATACATTGTTGGCGCAGGGATGGTGCTGCAAATATCAGACGATCCATACTTGAACAGGCTTTAAAACTTGGGTTTAAAGCAAGCAACAATAGAGCATAGTACGAAGCCCTCCTGGCAGGGCTTAGAGTTGTAGAAAAACTCTAGGTAAAAAAATGCTAATTCATTGTGACTCGATCTCATAGTTAATCAGGTCACAGAGGACTACATCGCCCACCATCTTATTATGGGGCTTAACTTGGACAAAGTTAAAATGCTACTCGAGAAGTTAAAAAAAATATGAAATCACACATATCCCCAGATGATAGAAGAGCCACACCGACGCACTTGCCGAGGTAGCTTTAAACATAGATTACTTTTTTTAACGAACGATCCCCTTCGAATATCTAGAAGCCTATAATATCCATGAGATGAAGCCTGAGGTAGTCGCTGTTATCGACGCTTGAGAAAATTGGATGGATGAAACAATGACTACATACGAGACAAAAAACTACCAGGGACCACAACCTGACCAGAAAGTTAATCCAGAAAGCGTCAAGATACACAATCATTCAAGGAAAGCTCTATCGACGTTCATACTCCGAACTTCATACCTTGTGCGTCATACCAATGATTGGCCTACAAATTCTAATTGACAACTCCGAGGTCTGCGACAATCATGCTGGAGGAAGGTCGTTGGCCCAGAAACCAATAAGTGTGGGTTACTATTAGGCCAGAGTTGCGACAAATGTCAAAAGTACTTCTCTATGAATCATCAACACGCGGAAGAACTCAATACTCTGATAGGTTCATGGCCTTTCAGACAATGGGGCATCGAGGTCACCGAAGTCCAAAAGGATGACGAAGCTACGGATCAAGAAATGATGTCCAAATCAATGCGCCAGCAGATGAGATGGGATGGAAACCCAAAGAAAACACTGAACACATCATTCTTGATCCCTAGTAGCCGGAGAAGACTGTTAGAATCGGCTCACGACTACTAGAATCGTTCTCCTCGAGCAGGCTAACACAGATGCGCTGCAGCTTATCCACTTCTTTTTTTTAGACTTTTGTTGATCTTCAATGCACCTTGAAGTTCCAACACTTGGGGTTCAAGCCTATTGACGATTTTCCAGAAGTGGATCACTTAATTATAAGCAACATCTACTAGGGGTGGGTTCGGTTTAAATCGGTTCGGTTTTTTGCCAAAACCGAAACCAAATCGAAATTTCGGTTCGGTTCGGTTTGGTTCATTTTTTTTTCGGTTCGGTTTCGGTTTTTTGTTTTGTTTTTTTTCAAAAAATGAAAAATATTGAAATTTTAAATTTTAACATATCCAACACAATCATAACATAAGCATTCTAACTAGAATCAAAGACAATGAAAATAAACATTTAAAGTTGAACTAAAATCATCAATCAAGTCTTCCAAAGTCCAAACTAACAACCTCACAATACAAAAATCGTACAAATGACTTAGAAAAGTTAAATTGTATGATGTTGTTCAAAGATCAGGGTTGTTTGCTTGTAACTACATGTTGACAACTTGATTAGTAAAAGTAATACGTGGGTGGATTTATTTAGTGTGTGTTGGATTCTTTTCCATCACAAATTACCCAAGTAATCTACCCAAAATAAATGTTTATGGATTGTGTTACATATTATATGAGAGTAGATTTGGAAAAGAAAGTTGGGGCAGAAGTAGACAGTGCTATGGAGATGGATGTAGGTACTTCAGGATGAGGTTTGGTTTCGGAACCTTATATGGGGGAGAAATAATAGGTTAGGGTTTAGAGTTTTTATAGGCCTTTTTAAAATATTTTAAGCTTAAAGTTTGGCAACACATTGGGTTTAGCACATTTTAACTTACAAATTGGGTTTAGAAAATACTACCCAAAACAAATAATTAAATAAAAAAATTAATTTAATTAATTCGATTCGGTTCGATTTTTTCAATTCGGTTCGGTTTTTTCGTTCGGTTCAGTTTTTTCGGTTTCGGTTTGGTTTGGTTTTCGATTTTTTTCGGTTTTCAGTTTTTTGAACCCACCCCTAACATCTACTCTTCATCCTTTATGTAAGCAGTATAACAAAGCTAAAAAATGTCACGCTTAATGATCTTCTAGTGAGCGGTCTCAAGCTGTAGAGAAATGGGGGTAGAGATATTGGACCCCTTTAAAGCGACAAGCTCAGACTCCAATGTTTTTATCTTCTCAGCGGAAAAACCTCAGTTTCCATAGTCATTGCCACCTCCTTGGCAACCTTGGTCAAGGAGTATAGACTTAGCAGCCAGAATCGCCGTTTTCTACATCATGGCAAGCAGAGCAGTCCTCATATACTGGGATGTATGCTTCGCAAATGAACTTGAGCAAACAACCTTTTTGACGCAATTAACAAGTTTGACATACTCGTCTATATCTTCAAGTAGATCAGGCTACAAAAGCGCACAGATCTCAATAGACTCTCCAGAAACAGGCTTGGTGGATTTCTCGCAACTGCTCATGCAAGCAGTCTCTTCTTTCTCAGTAGGTGAATCAGTTTCAGCAGCAAGATGAGCAGGCCTTGGTGCCATTTAGCAACAGACTCCACCTTATCGCTCTTTATAAAGGAAGCCTATCCAAAGGTGAACCAGACTTAGCTTGTAACGGAAGTCTTGGTACAACTTTCGACATTGGGGGCACGACGGAACCTCTACACTAAGCAATCCTATCAACAATCGTACTAACTATCTTCGGCATAGCATGCGTCACAGGCTCAGATCTAGCAGCCTCATCTTTTTTTTCATTTAGAAGAAGTCAAGTTAATCATAAGCCTCTTGGCAAGAAGCAGACCCTCACGAGCAACGAAGAAAGTCTTCGGCTTTTTCTCAACTGGCGTCTCTTGAGCAGGAGGGGAAGATTTTTTTTTCCACCTTCATTTACAGCAAGCTCATTGACATCGATCAGATGAGCCAATACATCCACCTTGATCCGCTTTATCTCCTCTCTATGGGGCAGCCCATTTTTTTCTCGATGAAGAGAACTAAGCACGCCATTCACGGTGCTCATCAGGGATACCTAAAGCAACGTGCACCGTCTTTATATTTGGAGAAGTCTTGGGAGTTGAGCCAAATTCCGAAACTACAAGACAGAAGATAATAGTCAACAAATCAGAAAACAGTTTAGCAAAAGCACAAGGCAGCCTATAGACTAAGTAGTCTACTTACTGGTGATAAAAATTGTCGGAACACTTAGCTCAAGGGAAGAATCAGACTCCCACTCTCCACTTATCTCTAAAGTTTCCTTCGCCCAGTCATGATCTCCCTTGCTCGAATGATCGAAGAGCCTATGACGGGATCGTAACTGCCCAATTCCATCAATATGGCACATGTCAAAGAAGTACCAGAATTCATTGACGGTCAGATCCAAGTCAAAGAATTGGCTTAGATTGAGGAATCTCACCATCACACAGACCACATTTAGAGAACATTGAGGGAGGCATACTTCATAGAGCAAAGCACTTTTTGGAAGAAACGCGACATGAGAAAAGTAAATCCCAACACGAAGTAGTAGGGGTGAAACTTAATAGCTCTCTGAGCCCCACAACATGGCTCACGGTTGCTACCTTCCATGACACATTTCACACACATCCCATACAGAATGACTTGCCTATATGCTTCAAGGAAATCTCTAAACGAGTTATCGAAATTAATTTTGAAGTGAGCAGCCTTGAAGTTGCCCACTTTACTCAAAGACATGCCTTGACGATACAATTGCGGCACACCATTATCACTCTTGTGGCTTGAAGAAGACATGCTCAAAAAAATTGTACAAAGATGCAAGGAAGAATTGTTTGACGGCTGCCCAAAAAAAAAAAAAAGATGCATCAGGCCCCATGGCCCAAGGACAGCAGCCAAGGGAGCCCAGCTTGTGTTAGCTCATATCTCTCTCTTTTGGCCCAGTCCAATTGGAAGGGGGCTGACGCCCTTTCACCTCATTTTCTCTCATCTCTCTCACAGTAACCAAGTCTAGCAGCCCACAAACCAAGCTAAGGAAGGAAGCCTGTGCCTCCATTCCTTTCTCCAACATGGGCCCAAGCACAGCAGCCCAAACCTAAGTGCCCCAATGCCCTGGCCCATGCCAGCCACGCGCCAAGCCCCAGGTTCACGTCGCCAGCCCTCGGCCCAAGCTAAGCAGTCGTTGCACCGAGCTGATGAAGCAGCCCCATGGCAGCAGCCATGTCGTGGCTCCCCAACCATTTTTTGACACATCCTCGACCCCTGTCAAGCTAAATTTCAAGCTCCGACGCTCCCAAAAAATTTTAAGAAGACAAGGAAAATTAATTTTTTCTTACTTTGGTGCGGCGTGAAGACAAAGAAAGTAACGAAAAATGGTCATTTGCACGTGCAAGTGAAAAAGATTGCTAGGGGAGAAGGAACAAATATCCTCTAGCTTTCTCTCACTTGTAGTGCAGAATAAATTATTCTCTGAAGTTGATTTAATCATCTAGACTTAAATAAACTTTGGAAGTGATTTATTTCCCTTTCATAGAAGGATCTAATTTCCAATTAAGTGGGAATCTACATCAAATAGGAAACAATCTTGTGTTTCCTAAAGTAATGGAAGATCTCTACACCTGCTGTCCTTTCCTGTGAACAGCCCAACATGTGTGTGGGCATTTGTGGAGCCAAAATTAATTAAGAAAATTATGGAGGTGACACATGGAGTTTGGGTAAAAAGGAAAAAAAATTACCCTCAAGGCACACATGGACTTTTGACTAGCTCATTTGACTAGTCTACTGTGCAAAGTTAATTTTTATTTGCAGGATATTCCACATTGTACCAAATTTTAGATACCATGAAGAAAGTTGGGTTCGACCATAAAACCAATTAGCAATATGAGGAGTAGCTCAAGCCTCAACCTCTTATAAGCACATGTAAGGTCCATCTTCTCATCAATGTCAGATTCATTCTCAACACTATTAGTTGGTCGTGCGTTTCAACTTCCTAGGTCATGATTGCATCCTCTACGCTTTGAGGATGGGTACATCATTATTTGAATTTTTAAAACCATACAAACCTTCATGAATAGTATTTTTAAGGGAGTTCAAAATAAATAAATTTATAATCATTAATGTACAAGTTTGAGAAATGTGAAAGCATATATAAACGCTTGTGATTGCATCTTCTATGCTTAGATGATGGTTATATGGTCGTTTAGATTTTTAAAACCCTCCAAATCTCATGAATAGTGTTTTTTTTATTTGAGTGCAAAATTAATAAAATTAATAATAATTATTGTAGGAGTGTGAAAAATGTAAAAAAATAAAATAAAATACAATCACTTGTAATGACAAGTTTTACAACTTTTGTGAAGCGGTCATTCCGAAATTCGACACCATAATCCATAAACTTTAGGTTTAAATTTTACCGTCAATTTCATTTACGCTTTATTCTACTCACCAAATTTCATTTTTATAGATTTTCATTATCTATTGATATAACATATATATTTTCTTTAACGGGTAACAGGTCAGGTCATATTACTCGATAATATTAACGGGTCGGGTCATATTACCCGTGTAATTTAACAGGTGTTACACGACACGACTCGTTAAGATATCAAGTATGTCATGAAAACTACACGGACACGAAAAACGTGATATGAATGCAGGTCTAGAAAGAAACCACCACCCAATGATTCCAAGGATATAATTCTACAGGGAGGTACGGCTTGAAATTTATATTCAATGAAATAAACCTTTCAAAATAGTAACAGCATGACATTTATCACATGGTCCAAATTTGTATTTTGAAATACCCAATAAAAAATTCCAACAACCCCCCACATGTTTCAAAGTGAAAATTGAATCACCAACAGGGAATTTGTGAAACACAAGTTTAATGGGGACAAGGAAGTACCAAAGGAAAATGAGAATCCAACGCATCATAGCTCGTCTCTTTTGGACTATAAACTAGCCTTAGGATGAGTTAGCCTTAACTCACAGACATTTGGTGAAAATTAAATTTTCTGTGAACCAAGATTTCTTTATGTGAATCATAGGACTAACCACCCACATTGAATTCTCGGAATCGAGCTTGTTCGAGTATGTTGGCGTGAATAGGTCATGTGCCCACCTGGATGTTCATGAGTGCTTTAGAGAACCTGCGAACCTACCTAAACTTTCATAGGCAGAGGCCCCACTCCCACTGTCACATCCCGGCCCGGGCCCCCACCACATCCCGGGCTCAACTCCACCATAACACGATATTGTCCGTTTTGGGCCCAGGCCACGCCCTCACGGTTTTGTTTCTGGGAACTCACGAGAGCGGAACTTCCTAGTGGGTCACCCATCCTGGGAATGCCCTGGCCCCTTTCTTGCTTAACTTCAGAGTTTCTACATAACCTGAAGCTAGTGAGCTCCCAAAAGGCCTCATGCTAGGTAGAGATGAGAATATACATATAAGGCTTAAAGGATCCACTCCCCTAGGCGATGTGAGATGTTACAATCCACCCCCCTTTGGGGCCCGACGTCCTCGTCGACACACTTTCGGCCATGGATTAGCTTTGATACCAAATTGTCACATCCCGGCCTGGGCCCCCACCACATCCGGGGCTTAACTCCACCGTAGCACGATATTGTCCTCTTTGGGCTTCGGCCACGCCCTCACGGTTTTATTTCTGGGAACTTACATGAGTAGAACTTCCTAATGGGTCACCATCTTGGGAATGCTCTGGCCCATTTCTCGCTTAACTTCGGAGTTCCTACGGAACCCGAAGCCAGTGAGCTCCCAAAAAGCCTCGTGTTAGGTAGAGATGAGAATATACATATAAGGCTTAGAGGATCCACTCCCCTGGGTGATGTGGGATGTTACCCACACTCATATAGGTGAATCCATCAAGTGTGCATTACAATCAAACACACCACCCAAATGTCGGGCTATGGAATTCATTAGAACATAAGTTTAACCTTGCACACTGCAGTAATTGCACTATCTACACCATAGGGATATACTATAAATAATAAAAAAAATATGATAGTGCATGCCTGAATAGCAAGTGACTTGTTCTTATGAATATGAACCTACTACCTAGGATCTCCATTCACATAGGTTGGGTTACCATCACTCTTGATCGTTGTAATAAGCATAAGTCTCATCCCCCTCGATGTAATAATCATCACTAGCATTTACTTTAGTGGATTTGTCAGAGGATTAGTTAGATCTAATTCTGACCTCAAAATATTATATCATATGCATATATGCAAGATAAATGTATGTTTAGCTCAAGCTCTCATAGCTGGGCTATCACCACATGTAAACACAGATAAACTGGTCTCTTCCACAATAGTGGGATAACTCAAGAACAGATATAGTAAGAACTAGTCTCTTCCATATAGGATTTTAAAACATTTGTCATCCAATGTTAGTCCTCTTTAATACTACCAACTGGTATTTCATGATGGACCTATATCTAATTAGGTTAGCTCTAGACATCGCATCTCAACATATTAAGGTAAGTGTCACAGTAGAAATAATATTATTATCATACATGAAAAGTAGAACTTACCATACGTTATCCATTAATAAAGAGTACCTCTCGTATATTTGTACGCGAAATATATGACTAAGACTTTTGAATGTACTCCGATTAAGTGATTCATCACATATGAATTCACAACTACATATTGTAGTTGTCTAATTGGGTTGTTATTGGGTCACACGATAAGAACCAACGGGTCCTCAACAGGTTTACATGAGAATGACACGCTGGTAACCCGTTTCGACACATTAAATTTAAGTTTTATTTATTTATTTTTATAGTATACTATATGCAAAGAATGAGATTAAAAAAATTATAAAACACATTAAAAATAAAAATATCCAGTAATTTAAAAATATCAAACACATTAAAAAAAAATGCAAGGTTCCTCAACTTTAAACGCAACTCCCTTCATTTTGCATATCCTTGAACATTTGGTATTTTGTAGTAATGTACTAAGGTTTTTCATTAGGCTCTTATTTTGGAGTATGTAATACTTGAAAGACAAATGTATTTTTTAAATTTTGGTAATGTTTTGAAGTAATATTTATATGACAATGTGGTATCATATACTAATTTAGTATTATATACATATATATATATTTTTTTTCTTTTTGGGTCAAGCTATATTCTTAATTTTAATTATTTATTGATTTAGAATATATTTTATTTGACATGTAACGGATCGATCATATTACCTAATAATATTAACGGATCCTCGTTGCCAAGTGTGATTTCTCCTACCCCAAATGCGTTTAATCCAGGACAACATTCTAAACGCTGATCAAGTATTCCACTTCCCAAGTGTTAGAAATAATTTACTAATTAGTGCAAAGGGTCTCTTCTTGCTACTCCACTCTTTAAGTTGGTCCCTGCATGGGTGCCCGTGGTTGCCCTTTATCTAAACAATTTCCTTCATACGATTCAGGCTTTCTCAAATTTATTTTCCTTTTTACTAGATAAAATAATACATAAATTTCATGCTTGTATTTTGGCGGCAACTTTGCTTTATTTTATTTTATTTTTTTAGCTACAGAATCGAGTAGAAATTTGTAGAAATCCCAAACCCCCCACCCATATAAACCTCGCGGAGTGACGCAAAAACCCTCCAATTCTCGACCGATCCATAAGATCTCTCTCTGTTGTCGCACGACATGGCTGAGAGCGACGCCCCCGCCCCCGCCACAGCGACCGCAGAACCGTCGGCGCCGTCAGAAAAGTCGTCTCCCGAGGCGTCTACCACCGCTCCTCCGCCGGCGCAGAAGCCTGAAACAAAACGGTGGGCCGACGAAGAGGACGACCCTCCAGAGGAGCCCGAGAAGAAAGACGACGCGCCTGCGCCCTCTACTTCCGAGCCGGAGGTCAACCTTGCCGAATTGAAGATTACGGAGAACAAGTTCCTCGACGACCCCGAAGACTCTAATATCAGTGCCGTACGATCCCTCTCTTTCTCTCCCTCTCTTTCTCTCTGAAATCTTCAATTCTTAGTTTAAATTAGGGTTTTGTAGCAAATTCAGCAGGGCTAAGATTGTTTGTTGATTTTATTCACAAATTTTGTGGAATGAATTGTTTTTACTTATTCGTAAATTTTGGGGACTGAATTTGATTTAGGTTACTGACGGAGACACGCCGTACACATCCGCGAGTAGTTTCGAGGATCTGAAACTGTCGCCGGAGGTACTGAAGGGTTTGTATGTAGAGATGCAATTCAAGAAGCCGAGCAAAATCCAGGCGATCACTTTGCCAATGATTTTGACCCCTCCCTATAAAGATCTTATTGCTCAGGCGCATAATGGTTCGGGCAAAACCACTTGTTTCGTGCTCGGGATGCTCAGCCGTGTCGATCCCAACCTCAAAGCTCCTCAGGCGCTCTGCATTTGCCCCACCAGAGAGTTGGCCATTCAGGTCAAATTGCGTTCTTTGCTTGGATTCCTGCTCCAATTTCTTCTTTTGTTTAGTCTCAAATAGAAAATATGAAAGTTTACTTTGAAGAAAGAAGTGAATATGGCGTTTTGTGTGGAAATTGAATAAAGCTAAGCTTTTTAGAGCAGGAGATTTGATGTTATTAAGTGAATGTGGCAGAATATGGAAGTTCTTCAGAAGATGGGGAAGTACACAGGGATAACTGCAGAGTGTGCTGTCCCTACAGATAGGACGAGTTCTACCTCGACGCAATCCAGGCCACCAGTGTCGGCACAAATTGTGATTGGAACTCCTGGTACAATTAAGAGATTAATGTCGACGAAAAAACTCGGTGTGAGCAAGGTCAAGGTTCTTGTTTTCGACGAGGCTGATCACATGCTTGCCGAGGTAATCAAATTCTTGTGCTTGCATATTTGTTGAACTTTAAAAGTTCTCACCTTGTCTTCTTTGTTGTTGTTCTTCATGTATGGATTGTATGTTTTTCTAAGTGTAGTGCTTATGATGAAACAATGTAAACTCAATGTAGCCTTAGGACATTATAGATCAAAGGTCATTTTTTTTATTGGGCTGAGGTGATATGAACAAATTCTGGGTTTTTTAGGGTCTAAATTGGTTGATGTGATCAAGGGTTGTTCTTTGAGCATCCTCACTGTGGTCTTTTTGAGCGTTAATTGCTGTTGCAGAATCTAGTGCATTATTGGTACTAAGTGGAAAAGTTTTTTTTGTGCAGGATGGCTTTAAGGATGATTCTTTGAGGATAATGAAGGACATAGAGAGGTTTAGCTCTCACTGCCAGGTTAGTTTTGTCAGGTTATGATTGAATTTTATTGCACTACAATTTCGCCTATGTCTGGTCATTGTTTCTGTACATTTGAGGTTTAATGAAACAAGTTTTGGAATTTGTTCTCTTTTAATTCAACTACCAGCAGTGGGGGGTTGACCATAAATAAAAGTTCAGCGCAAATGCTTAAAACATATCCCATGTTATTTGTGTCAGTAGACTCAGTACTGTTTTCTCGAAGACTGTCTAGGACTCTAGGACTGTTAATGCTGTGGTCGGATCTCTTTAGTATTGATGATAAACATTATTGGTTATGGAAATGAAAGAGTGGTTATACAGGCTGAATCTACCACTATTTGAACGATGAATGTTTGGTGATTAAATTATTGGTTTATGTATGCACTCTGCGGAGTATTTCCTTAAATTATAAATATTTGTATGGAGTGGGGATTGACTGCCTTCTTATGTTACATTTGCTTCAGGTGCTTTTATTTTCTGCTACATTTAATGAAAAAGTCACAAACTTTGTTTCAAAAGTGATCAAAGGTGGTGGTAATCAACTCTTTGTAAAGAAAGAAGAGCTATCTTTGGAGGCTGTGAAGCAGTACAAGGTGTACTGCCCTGATGAATTGGCAAAGATCGACGTCATCAAAAGTAAAATATTTGAACTGGGAGAGAAATTGGGGCAGAGAATTATATTTGTACGGACAAAAAATAGCGCAAGAATGTTGCATCAGCAACTTGTTCAAGATGGTTATGCAGTTACTACTATTCAAGGTGCCCTCAATGCTGAAGATAGAGACAAAATAGTCAAAGAGTTCAAAGATGGCTTAACCCAAGTTCTTATATCAACTGACCTACTCGCTCGAGGCTTTGATCAACAGCAGGTGCCTTTCACTTTCCCTCTATTCTTAACCACAACCCCCAGCCCCCCTCAAAATGCCTTACGAGAGTTACATGGTGACTTGATACCTTTTTTGTAGGTTAATTGTGTTGTCAATTATGATCTTCCAATCAAATATAGAGAGGGCCCCAGGACACGTGATCCTCCCGAACCTGATTATGAGGTCTACTTGCATAGAATTGGAAGGGCAGGACGTTTTGGTCGCAAGGGTAAGTTCTCATTCTGAAATTTGTATTTTGGTGTATTTTTTCCCTTATACATATTGGAGCTCTTTCCATGTACTAATGTAGCTGTCAGCTTTTAAACCTGTTACTATATTAACAAAACGTGTACCTTTTATTTTTAACTGAGAGAACAATCATGTAGGTTTAACTAGCAAACACATTTTTTCAAGTGCATTTTCCCTTGAAATGTGCTGGGATCATGTATGCTATACATCCTCACATATAATCATATTCGTGATGGCAATTTTTTTGGCTCGGTTTGATTTATGTGCTATTTGGGCCAGGTTTGGCTGTTTAGAGTTATGATACCGGTACAGATAGGTATTTTCAATCCTACGCTTAACATTACATTACTATATTGGTTTTAAAAAGCCTTATGCAACACTTATTCTAAACACCGTAGTTAATAAACATAGCTATTAGGTGTTCCCCATTGTTTTGGATCTCTATATATCATTTAAGCTAGTATACAGATATTACAGTGCTACGACAGTTTGGAGTTGATAAACATATGAAAATGTTGTCTGAGCGTGTGCATATGTTCTTGTGCAGGGGCTGTGTTTAACTTGATTTGCGGTGATTGGGATGAATTGACCATGTCAAAGATTGAGCAGTATTTTAACACCCCAGTAACAGAGGTAATAATCTTGCACCTCATCCTACTTTAGCTTTTGATTCGAAGATGCGAGCATCTCATCCTACTTGAAAAGCTCATGGAAATTGAGTCCTGGTGCTCGATGAAAGTTCAAGTCTTTCTGGTCTGTTCTTTCGTACAGAACTTTGACGTTCTGGTCGCAATATCTTATTGGAGATAAACTATTAGATCAATGTGATAATTTTGGCATTACCTTATTGATTCTCTTTTCCCTTCGATTACAGGTTCAAAACACCGAAGAAGCTTTTGAAGGCGCTCTTAAAGCTGCCGGTTTACTGTAATGTAATGGTCTATGCGGCATTAGAACAACCAGTTTTGCGAAAAGGAAACAGGCGAAAGTGTTGTATGCTCAGCCCAGCGGAGGGCATACCTTACGAAGAATTTTGTTATTTATTTGTTTGTCTTTATGGACCGTCGGAGATGCTTGATGGGTTCGTTTTCTAGTGTCTGTAAATGTCACTATTATTTCATGACAAATATTCACTCATTCTAGTTAGTTTGTGCCATGTAAGGTTAAATCATTTAGTGATTTTGGTAGTTGATCCATTTTGTTTGCTAGCTTTCGAGTGGATTTTCGTCGTCGATAAACCACTGAAATTATCGATTGATCTACACATATCAATGAAAGCTCATGTGTTATAAAACCATGTCATCTAGATTAGGCAATGGAAACCTCAAAAGTGCTTCTAATTGTTTTTTTTTTCTATTCAAGTATCTGAATGAACGTTAAATCTCCAAAATGTCACGCTTCGGATTTAACAACAATTTTTTTTTTGAACAATCGATATTATCTATATTAAGGGGAGGGGGTGGCCTCACAGTGGGCTAGCAATAATTTGGTTCAAATTCGTATTTGACGAGAATTAAACCTAAGATCTCTCATTTATCAGTGAAGAGGAATACCACTAGACGGTAGAACTAAGTGGCAAACAACAATTCAAAATCCTCAAAATTTCAAGCAATGTGCTTCAGAAATTAACAAGACTACTGCCTTGTGCTTAATTTCTAGCCCTAAATACCAATCCAAAACTACAGTATTTGATTTTTCAGTCGCATCAATTTGAGCATGATACAGAGACAATGGCTCATATAGTTTTTACTAGAGATTCAGAGAAGGCAAAATGGAACAATGGGAAGGTGATTGCCAGTCTGATTGCGATTGTCTGCGATTCCCGTTGCATTGCTTGCAATTCCAGTGCGATACTCGGCAATATATTCCAATGGCGTAAGCTGCCTACAAGCCAATTTTAGCTCAGATTTCTTAGATATAGGCTGTGGCAGACTTAGGAATTTTAAATGATGGGGTTAAAAAATAACTTTTGAAAATCGATCATACCTTCATTTTTTAGATTTGTCCACGACCTGTTCTCATATTTTGGAAACTTCATATTATAATGTTATTATCAATAGAATCTATACATATTTTCCAATGTATACAACCAAGCTATCATTCAACCCATACTATAACGATGTAGACTTGTCACAATATTCATCACCAAAAAAGCTCTTTCATCAGAAACAATTAACATGTAAAATCAATGCTAATTTGACAAGCAACTACACTAAAGGATAGTCCATCCCTTTGTCTCCACCAACTTTTGTACAAGACAAATAGTTCCTTTCAATCTAGAAAATTCATTATGCAAACGCATGGCATAAATATAATTCGTTATACTCTTTCAAATGACGTATATGCAAATTGATGGTTTCGAGGTTGAAACGATTCCTTTTGTAAATAAGCTCGTTTTGTTATAAACTTTCCTAGTTTAAGTGTGATTGTGTAAATCCTAGATTAGATTTGATTTTGGTTATTCTTTCCTATATGGACTTGCATTCCTTGGGAATGAAAGATTTCTTCTCCCTCTTATTACTATAAATAAAGGCACTACGTAGGAGGGAATAACACACACATTCCTCCATACAATTCTACAAATATATATCTCTCTTTTCTCTCTTTGCCGCCGGCCCCCTTCCCCTTGTCAAATAAAATAGGCTACAACACGTTATTAGCACGCTCCTACCTATGCGCCTAGGAATCTAACATGGAGGCTTTTTCTGCATCAAACCAGTTCATTCATATCATTACACAATCAGGTTCTTCCAAAACAACGATTTTCATGTCGATATTTTTGCAGCCCTGATAGCATGAACATTCACCATAATGCATGACCCAACTTTACGTTTTTCGAATTTTAGATTCTACATAAATTGTATATGCATTATATCCATAATTGTTGAATTATGTGAATTTGATATTGCCATGAATTGCATCAAATATATGTTCATTCAAATTATATATGCATTGAATTGAATTGAATTGAATGAAAAAAAAGATAGAAATCAGAAAACGCTAGGGTTCTTCGAACCCATGACCTTGAGCTGCTCGCCCAGGCTTGCAGCCTATATGGCTGAGCTGTGCCAAGCCGTGATACCCCAAGCCAGAGCCAAGGGCTCCAGGTTTGAAAACCCAAAAACCTCGACGTCTTCCATAGCGTCTCCACCGTTGCAGGTTGGCCTGCAGTCAATCCTCGCCCACGGGTCAACGTTTTTGACGGCCTGCAGTTCGTCCCCGACAACGATTGACCAAGATTCCTTCGAATCTCATCTGAACTTTTGAAAATCTGATTCAATTTTTTTTCTTCTAGGGTTTGGTTGTTAGAACGTTGAGATTTCTCTATCTTTGTTCATATTTGTGATCCCCATTGATCCACGAACTCGCCCCAAGCATTGTTGTCCCAAAATAGTGCCGCTTGAAGCAGTGACGCCGGTTTTCTTCCTCGATAAGTGCACCCAGCTACTGCTGGGGTGTCTTTGGTCTCAACTCGAGCTTAATTGGGCTTTGTTTTCCTTGGCCTATTTCTTTTTCTTCTTTGGGCTCGCCTGCAGCGGCCTAAACTATTAGTTAGGCCTGAATGATGAAAAAATGGAGATTTTCTTAACTGGGCTCACCTGAAGCAGCCCGGTCCATAACATGACACCAGCCTAGGTTTTATGGTGTCCCCAATGCACTGGATATGTGCCCTTTCATGGGCTCTCCCTTGGATCCGGCCTTTTTTTTTTCCTTTTTGCCTTGGGCCTGCAGCCCACCCGAGACAATTCTAGCCCAATTTGGGCCAGGACCTCACGGTAGAGATTTGCTTAGCCCACTTGTGGGTTGTGGCCTATTATTTTGGGCCTCAAGTTTAATTGCCTAATTATTTTTAGGCCCAATGGGTTTTATAATTTTTCACCCACATTTTAAATTTGGCCCAAAGTCCAAATAATTAATTCAATTATAATTATACACCTCAAGTTCTATAAGCCACTGCCATGATCTTCATCTGAAGACATATTCATGACGCTTTGCAAACTGAGTACCTTGCTGAGGAGGATCCACGAGCACTATGGGTCGCTTTGGCTGATCGTTTTGATCACCAAAATGACATCTTCTTGCCTAAAGCAAGACATGACTGGTAGTATTTGCGCTTCCAAGACTTTAAGTTTGTGAATGAATAGAATTATGAAGTTTGTCGAATCCGATCACTTTTTCAAGTTTTGTAACAAAACTTTGACTGAAGAAGATCTCCTCGAGAAGACCTATTTGACCTTCTCTGCTACTAATATTATCCTACAACAACAATATAGAGCTCAGAAGTTCACTAAGTTTTCGGATTTGATTTCTGTTTTACTTTTCGCTGAAAAATAGAATCAGCTGTTGATGAAGAATCATCAAGCTCGACTTACTAGGGTGACTACTGTGCCTGAAGCACATTATAACATGAACCAACGCCCAAAATGCCAAAAGAGGTGTGGTTAGGGCGGCCAGAAGCCACCCCATCGAGGTTAACAGAGCCAAGGCCCATCTAAGGGAGAAAAAGGGCAGCTAACCTCGCTCCCAAGGCCCCAAACTTCAAGAATAAGGGCGGCTATCATTGTGGTTCAAAGGACCATTGGTCCCGTGTTTGCCGAGCTTCCCAGAAGGTTGTATCTGAATATAATTCTCGTCGTAAGAAGTTTGAATCAAACTTTGTGCAAGTAGACGAACCAGAGAGTACCAAGATGGAGGTTTCTGACTTTCAAGAGGATACCACCCCTATGGAAGATTAGAATCTTAGACATAAACTAAATTTTAGTTGAAATAAGACATAGGGGTCGAATTCCACAGTAGTGGCCGAACCCCTCCTTGTTTTTTGGTTAATTTGAACATTGTTCCTTCATGTTTGGATTAATTGTTGGTGATTTTTTTTGTGGATATTAAGGTTTTAATTAATTACTGTCCTTGAATACTTAAAAATTATTTTGAATGGATATTTGTTTGAAGAACTTTTATGCATGTGATCGATTCAAATTAATTTTTCATTCTAGATATGACTAGTAGGGAAGTTAGTTGTCTGGCAGATAGTGCAACCACGCACACCGTTTTGTGTGAATGCATCTATTTCACTAACTTCATACCTAAGAATGCACCTCTGACAACCCTCTCAGGCCTATCCAACCTGATTGAAGGATACGGTAAGGCATGTATAATGTTGTTCAGTGGTACAATTTTGACCATTGATGATGCACTTTATTCTTCGCGTTCTAGAAGGATGTTGTTGAGTTTTAAGGACATTAGAGATAACAATTACCATGCTAAAACCCACGTAGAAAACATAGTTGAATTTCTGTGCATAACTTCCTACGAATATGGCCAAAGCGTATTCTAGAGAAGATGAAGCGTATCTCGAGTGGTCTGTATACTACGACTATATGCCCCATAGAAAGCCACTATGTGGCCTGCCCTACCTTTGGGATCACGCACGAAATTACACTTTGGCATGATCGTTTGGGACATCCTGGACAAATAGCGATGCGTCGTATCCTTAAATTATCACACGGGCATCCACTAACCCGAAGTTTAGGTTCGATTCAAGGAATCGCATGTCAAACATGTTCTATGGGAAAGCTTATTACTAAGCCTTCTTATGACAAGATTCGTTCAAATCCTCTTATTTTTTCTACAAAGGATTCAGGGGAACATTTGTGGATCGATTCACCCTCTATGCAGACCATTTAGATATTTTATGGTTTTGGTTGACGCCTCCACACGTTGGTTGCACATGTGCTTGTTGTCCACAAGGAATGATGCATTCTCTAAACTGTTGGCTTAGGTTATCAAGCTTATGGCTCACCACCCTGACTATCCGATCAAATTTATTCGATTGGATAATGCTGGAGAATTCACATCTAAAACTTTTGATGACTATTGCATGTCGGTTGAGGTTGAAGTTGAACATCCAGTACCCCATGTTCACACCTAGAATGGCCTGGCAGAGGCATTCATTAAGCGCTTACAAATGATTGCTCGATTATTAGTCATACGTACCAAGCTCCTGATCGTTGCTTGGGGCCATGCAATATTGCACGCAACCATGTTGGTTTGCCTGAGGCTTGTTGCGACCCAACAATATAGTGCATTTCAGTTGGTTACGATATACGAACTCGACATATTGCATCTGCGTGTTTTTGGTTGTGCTGTTTATGTGCCGATTTCGTCGCCCTTATGTACAAAAATGGGGCCTCAGTTAAGGATGAGAATCTATGTCGGATATGATTCTCCTTCAATCATTCGTTACTTAGACCCTTTGACAGGCGATTTTTTTACCGCTCGTTTCATGGATTGTCACTTCTATGAGACAGTCTTCCCGTCGTTAAGGGGAGATAAAAGCGTCAACGTTCCTGAAGAACGACGTGAATTATCGTGGACGACTCCCACTTTGTTTCATTTAGATCCCAGCACAGCTCAGTTTGAAACTGAAGTGCAACGTATATTAGATCTCCATAGTATAGCTCAGAGCATGCTAGATGCTTTCACCGATCTAGCGTGAGTGACAAAATCACATATTCCATCTGCGAATGTGCCTACAAAGATGGATGTACCAAATGTACGACGAACTTTCCTCCTGGAGGCTCGAGATGCCAACTTTGGTGATCCATGTCCATTAGCAGCTAGCCAATCATTTGCCCCTACACAAAAGCATGGCAACCTTCTTGGTTCAAAGGATTCACACCCCCGGAAGAGGAAACCCATGACATAAGCACCTGAAGAGCCTACCTTGAATTTGACTGTCGCTTACTCATTTTATCCAACTTATGAGGAAATTTTAGATTACGGTAGCGTCCTTGAAGA
This sequence comes from Malus domestica, assembly GCF_042453785.1. Classification (NCBI taxonomy): domain Eukaryota; kingdom Viridiplantae; phylum Streptophyta; class Magnoliopsida; order Rosales; family Rosaceae; genus Malus; species Malus domestica. Next base: position 15,381,994 of record NC_091672.1, read on the forward strand.
GACGAATCCACCTCTCGAGAATCGTGAGATTTCAGTCTATTATGCTAGCTTAGATGATGTGTGGTGTAGAAATGAGATGATCATAGACGATGCATTAGCATATGCAGTAGCTACTGAGATCATGTTGAGCGATGACATTGAACCCCGTTCCATTGATGAATGTCGATGTAGAACCGATTGGTTAAACTGGAAACAAACAATCAAAGTTAAACTTGATTCACTTACGAAACATACAGTGTTTGGACCCGTAGCTCCTACTCTTCCACATGTGAAGCTCGTTGGTAACAAGTGGGCTTTTGTTCGGACACATAATGAGAAGAATGAAATTGTGCGTTAAAAGCTCGTCTTATTGCGAAAGGCTTCTCACAACGCCCCATGATTGACTATGACGAAACTTATTCACCTGTTATGGATGTGATTACTTTTCGATACCTTATCATTTTTGTAATTTCCAAAAAACTGAGTATGCAGCTGATGGACGTAGTAACTGCATATCTCTATGGGGATCTTGATACGGAAATTTATAGGAAAGTTCTTGAAGGACTTACATTGACTAGATCAAATATTTCTAAACCCCGGAACACGCTCTCAATTCGGCTAAGGCGTTCACTCTACGTTTTGAAGCAATCCGGAAGAATGTGGTATAACCGTCTGAGTGAGTATTTGACTAGTCAGGGATATGTAAACAACAAACTATACCTTTGTGTATTCATTAAGAAATCACATTCTGGTTTTGCGATAGTTACAGTATATGTCGATAACATGAACCTTATCGGAACTCTTGAAGAGCTTGCGAGAATTGCCGCACACATGAAGTCGGAATTTGAGATGAAAGATCTAGGAAATACTCGATACTGTCTCGGTTTCGAGATAGAGCATTGTTTGGATGGAATCTTAGTACATCAAACAAACTATACCTAGAAGGTGTTGCGCCACTTTAACGAGGATAAAGCGAAGCTTTCGAGTACTCCTATGGTCGTTCGATAACTAAATGCAAAACGAGATCCCTTCCGTCCGAATGAGGATGATGAAGGAGCCTGAAGTTCCTTATCTTAGTGCGATAGACGCTTTATTGTACTTTGCTTAATGCAATAGACCCAATATCTCATTCGCTGTTAATCTTTTGGCAAGATACAGTAATGCACCAACACGCATACATTAGACTGGTGTTAAAGACATCTTCCACTACCTTAAGGGTACTACAGATTTGGGCTTGTTCTATCCCTATGGATCCTTGAGTCATACCGCACCCCCTTATCTCAAGTCGATTCTCGCCTTATTGGTTATGCTGATGCATGATACTTATCTGAACCGCACAAGGCGCGCTCTCAAACGGGTTATATCTTTACCGTTTGAGGCACCACAATCTCTTAGAGGTCAACTAAACAGACCTTAGTTGCCACTCCGTATAACCATGCTGAAATTCTCGCCTTACATGAAGCAACTCGGGAATGCTTTTGGTTGAGAGTAGTTGTGGGCCATATTCAAAGCTCCTGCAATCTTTACCTCGTCATTGATGTCTCGACAACAATTGATGAAGACAACGCAGCATGCATCGAACAGCTCAAGAAAGGTTACATCAAAGGAGACAACACCAAGAACATTGCGCTGAAGTTCTTTTGCTCACATCAACAACAAGAGCATCAGAAGATTGAAGTCACATAAATCCGTTCACAAGACAATCTGGCTGACGTCTTCACCAAATCACTATCGAATGTGACGTTTTAGAAGCTTGTTCATGGAATTGGTATGCGTAAACTTTCTGAGTTGTAACATTGCTAGTTCTCTTTGGAATTATGTCAAACTCAGGGGGAGTATCCTGAAGTATACCTGCTTGATCTTAATGTACTCTTTTTCCCTACGATTAGGAGCATTTTTCCCACTGGGTTTTTACTACCTAACTAGGTTTTAACGAGGCACCCAGCTTAGGTTGATCATATCCCTGATGATGTCCTGTAGATGTTTCATTTGACTTTGCATTACTCATGCATTTTTCCTTAGACTATGGATTTTGTCCCTACTCAGGTTTTTGCCATAGCCATAGGATTTTTTGTGAGACTTACTTCCTTATGCAAGTTCATACCTTATTTGAGAATAGCCTGTTCCCATAATCAGTGTCGACAAGTCGACTTCCTCAACTTCTACATGATGCCGAATCTTCCTTGAGTATTTAAACATTCGAGGGGGAGTGTTATAAACTTTCCTAGTTTAAGTGTGATTGTGTAAATCCTATATTAGATTTGATTCTAGTTATTCTTTCCTATATGAACTTGAATTCCTTGGGGATGAAGGATTTCTTCTCCCTCATATTACTATAAATAAAGGCACTACATAGGAGGGAATAGCACACACATTTCTCCATACAATTCTACAAACACATCTCTCTCTTTTCTCTCCTTGCCGCCGGCCCCCTTCCCTTTGTCAGATAAAATGGGCCACAACACTTTCAGACTTGATCTCTTGTATTTGGATCATATTTTGATATCTGAAGTGGAGGAGTATATTCCGTTAATTTTCTCTTAAATTACCTCCCCATAACTGTTTCAAAAAATACAAGGGAAAAAGAGTCAACATAATACAATTTTTATCAAATTAACCACTGACTCAACCAAAACTAGAAGGAATTAAAAAGAACTTAATTCCACACTCCAGTCTTCATTTCATTATCATAATATAAAGCCAAATATTCAAACCATCTAAACGAATGATTAGAAATTAACCATATATTGCCAATTCCTAATTACCGCATATAAATTCAATTCAAAAGTTCCAGTGAAGAGTCAAACTAAATTAATTGATGAAATTGAATGAAACCTAAAAATCCAAATAAATCTAAGATGAGAAAAAAAAAAAAAAAAACAAACCGATGATTGGGAATTCAGGATTCCCTAATGGTACATGTCATGACCTGTCCCTGAAATTAGAGTATTTTAACCTTCAAAGGTGGGAAATGGCCAAATTGCCCATAGAGGAGAAAATATTGACTTTTGTTGACTATTGGGCTCATGACACGTATGACCTATTCTCTTTAGCACACTCTCGTAGTGCTCATTGATACTAATGCGTGAGCACAAGAAGAGCGAAAATTGAAGTTAGAATGAAGATTGTACGAAACACAAACGTTAAGAGTATTTTAGTAATTTTAAGAGTAAAGAGTAAAGAGCAAGAATAATAATAAGGCTACATTTTTATTTTATTTTATTTTTTTGTGTGGTCTCTATGATGAGATTCTAATTTTGATCCAACCTCTATGGTGAAAAGTAGTTAATCATAACCATGTGGTCAGGTTCATTAGAGAAACTCCAGCGTAGGAAGGTCCCCCAGGGCAACTGCCTATTGAATCCCCTCCAGTGAACAGTAACTGCCTTTAATGAACAGTAATTACCTTTTGCATCTCCACCTCTAACTGAATGGCCATGACAATAGGCAATAAAATATTAGTATTTTTTATTTTATAAAATAATACAAAATAATTTTATTTGTAATTTCGGATAAGATTTTTAATTGTTCTCGTTGCGCCACGTGTTATTATCCGAAAAGACAATTTTTGGTGATAGATTGCGATAAGATTTTTATCCAATGTCGTCGCGCCACGTGTCGTTACCTTTTCAGAATCATTGAGGATAGATTTCTGATAAGATTTTTAACCAATCACGTCGTGCCATATGTCACAATCTGTTTACAATCTTTAAGGATATATTTCGGATCATGAGTAACTTCAACCTAGCTAGAACACAACGTAACATCTTCAATAAGCGTCCAATTCGTACCTGCATCATTAGCCATTTTGTTGGAAACAAAAGTACATAGAAACTTTGAGAAAAAGATTGGAATGTGGTTGAAAGTATTTTAGAAAATATGAAATTGTGGTGTAAGGTAGAAGATAATGAGAAGGTATTTATAGAAAAGTAAAATCAAAATTTTGTTTTCAGATTTTTTTATTAATTTTTAACATTTTTATTAACTTAATTTCCAACTCTCCATATTGTGCCACGTGGCACAACGATAATATTTCTTATTTTTTTTCCTTTTTTTCTTTTAATTTTTTTAATTTTTAAAGCCGAATAACGTAGACCGTTGATCTGGAATCCAATGGCTGATATTGTGCCACGTCATCTAGCTGTTTGGGGGAGAAGATGCCACGTGCCCCCAGGAAACGGTAACATTTCATAAATCAAACCACGGGCCCCACCAACTGAAAAGCTGTTGGTGACGCGCCCCCACGCGCACTTGTGCGACACGCGCCTGAAGCAAATTTTTTTAGAACGTGGTTGACATCACCCTAACGTTAGCCTTGCATCATCCGGCCTCAGGCGCTCAGGCCTGCGATTCGAGCCCTCCTTCTCACTTGGGCCCCTCCTTAGCCCAATCGCCCGCATGGGCTGGAGCAAGGAAGGGAGGCAATTGGATTGAAAAAGTCTTGTGTCCACCAGGCTACTACAAACACTAGAGTTGCTCATAGCAATGTCAATCCAATTAGCAATTTTCATGATTATTCTATTACATCTCCACTAAAATGCAAGGACAAAAATGTCCTTCAATCCAATTGGTTGTCTCAACCAATTATATATTGCCACATGGACAAGTAAATTTTTTTAAATTTATTTTTCAGAACTGAAGGAAAATAATATCCAAAATTCCTTGTTATTGTAGGATAATTAATATGCACTAGGTGCTGTAGGCCTAGGTTTACTTGCACTCCAAGTCATTTGACTTGTATATATTTGTAATGTTGCGAATCAATGAAATCAAGGAATTATATTTCCTTGTCCCGTCAACTGGTTCTCAAGGAAGGAATTAGAATGACAGTCATGGAAGGTGTTCTTCGAAATCAACCTACCTTGCCCCAACAACCACTGTAACCCATAGCGATGTAGACAGCATGTGTTGCCATGCACGAAGTCATTTCCTGAAACGGAGATGGAAGACAATGCCAAGAGAGAGCAATTGATCATTTATTGTTGAAGAGGGGGATGTTAGCGGGGTTAGATACAGAAGGAGCTGGTGCGTGCCTGGGGAAATAGAGATGGAGAGGGTGCCGATGAGAGTCATGGATCCGTGGGAGGGGTGGTGGGCAATCGGAGCGGCGGTGTCAAAAGAATTAGCCTCCCTGCAATGGGGAATGCATATTTGTTGGAATATGATTATGATAACATGGTTTTCACAATATGTGTAATCATATGTGAAGGTATACCATAACATTGGTATACTAATATACATATGATTGTAGTGAAATAAGTTAATTAATTAATAAAGAAAATAATATAATTAATTAATTAATTAATTAAAGGATATGAACAGTTATATTCCAACCTGAGAAGTTATAACTTCTCCTGAAGAACACAACTTCTCCAGAAAGGTTACTTGCATATCTATATATTTGTAAATCCCTTTCTGTCAGAATACACATTTGATTCTATATTCACTCTGTTCATATCCTTCACACTATATTGTGATCGATAGTCCAACGACATCCGTTTCCCGATCCTGTTAATATACAATTTCCATCAATATTAACATCTTAATGTTAAGTACAATTCATAGTATCACCAAAACAGCTAGAGAAGCGCAAATACGTGAGCAGCATTGCTTCATATTCTTCATATGACAACTGACTGCGTCAACCCTAATTTCCTCCTGCGTCAGTTGTTGGAATTAATGCTATGTTGATTAGGTTCAAGTTTGTGTATGTTCGTAGCTTTTGATAATCATATATCACTGAATTGTGTATTTAAGAGAATGTATAAATTCAAAAACCGTAATTTGAATTTATTCAGAAATCATATTCAGATCCTTTTATTTATTTTTTTTTTATTTTATAACTAAGCAGGTTTTTCTTGAATAATTATAAAGATTGTTCAAAATGTTAGGTGCTGACCTTGATAAATTAATAATTCATTTATACATTAAAAAACTAGAACATATATATACATAATTTGACATTCTACATTTCCAAATGGAATGCACGTCTAAGTAGTGCTCTTCCACCCATTTGGTTTTCCTATATATATTTGCCTCCTGCTTAATCTAGAGAGAGAGAGAGAGAGAGAGAGAGAGAGAGAGAGAGAGAGATCAGGAGAAAGATGAGAACCATGGTGGTGCTGATATTTGCAGTGGTGCTGATTGCAATGGGTTGCAGCAGCATCCACACAGCTGAAGCTTCTAATTATGAAGAACCCAAAATCAAAACCATACATGTAGGTGGCAAGGTACTATGCCAAGATTGCACCCAAGGTTGGAACGAATGGGTTCACGGTGCCAGACCCATCAAGGGTATATATTTTTTTAATTATATACGTGTCATCACTTAACTGTAGACATGTCATATAAGAAACATTTCTTTTTTAATTATCATCACCTGAAGGTTATCTTTAGAAAAATTTGTTCAAATTTCATACCATTTAGTTATCTATTTGAATCAAAAGAAATTGTAGGTTCATCACTTGTCACCATAATCATGATTAACACATAGTTAAACGGTGTCATGTTGGTGAGAAAAGAGGAACTCCTTCATGAAAATGAGGGTTATGGTCCTTTTTCTTGGTCATAAATGAAGGTATATATAAATGAGTTGGGCTAGTCACAGTTATGAATGCGTAGTTTAGTGTTAATCGTTCATGCATTGTAAAATATATGTGTAATAATGGGTAACAATCACGGATAGTGAAGATTATGAATTTAATTAAAAGTATTGGTGCAGGTGGGAAGGTGTCAGTAACATGCATGGATGACAGAAGCAGGGTTGCTTTCTACGGAAGCGATTTGACGGACGAGAAAGGCCAATTCGACCTGATCGTGAACAAGTACACGATCAACGACAAAGAAGTGAAAGCCAGTCGTTGCTCAGTGAGGTTGGTATCTTGCCCAGATGCCACGTGTAACGTTCCGACTAATTTCGGCAGAGGCCGGTCAGGGATGAAGTTGAACCGGCCGAGTTTTGTGTACAGAGATTTGGTGAAGTACACTCTTGGTCCATTCTATTACACCAGTCCTATGTGTGAAAAATTTGACACTACTCATCCTGATCAGTCTAATAAAGGTTGAGGAAATGGGCGCAACTATTAATTAATATCTTAAATACGTTTGTTTTTTTACTACTGTTTTTTTTCTACTGTTTTTTTTCTTTTTTCTTATGCAACTTTTCCCAATGGTTTTGTTTCAACAATTGTAATTGGATGAAATCAAATATTTCTTAAGAGGGAAATGATTTTTAGACATTATTTTTTACTTTATTTACATTCGTGTTAATTTTTTGTCACTTTGATTCCGTGTTGATATACTACATTTAGAACCCATAGATAAACTAGAGAAAATACATTGTGACAATCATTTTCCTTCTTGAGCATTTGGTCAACCTGATAACTAATTGAGCCTAACCACATTAACTCGAATTCATTTTAAGTTGGATTGTGGGACTATTTCAAAATTCCCCTCCATCTCTATAACCTTTCCTCCCATATGCCTTCTGGAAAAAAGAAACCCTCCTAGCTACCGCTCCTTGCTTTGGCTTGGGGTTGGCGGCAGCCTGACTCCTATCTTTTTCTAGCCATCTTTCCCTTTTTCCCTTTCTTCCCCACCCTTTGCATCTTCCATCTTTCCCCATCTTTCCCCCATCCTTTCCCAATCCTTCCCACCTATTTCTAGCCCTCCTTCCCTTTTTCCCATCCATCTCCACCCTCTGTAATCTTCCCTCTTCCCCTTTCATTCCACTCAAAAAGTTGTTTAATTTCTAAACTTTTTCTCTTTTGGTCATTGTTTTGGCTTCCCTTGAGCTTTGTCTCAATTCCCATGAGCTAGTCTCAGATATGGACCTTCATGGACCTCTCCTGCTTATGTGCTACTTTACGTCACGCATCCTCAACCACCAGCCTTTGCTACTCGGCTCGTGTGCTTCTCCTCAGGTGTTGGGTGGCTGTTAAAGTGATTTTAGCACTATCTGGTTGGATTATGGGTGCGCTCACTGCGTGGGTGATTCGCTCACTCCCATTTTCTGTTGATCCAATTGTTTCGTTGGTTCATTCTCTTGGTGGTGGTGGTGACCTTGTGATGGAGGCATATCTGGTGGCTGCTGGTTTCCATTCCAGTCTTAGGATTTTTGTTGTTGTTGTTGTTTAGCTGGTCACTTTTTGGCCTATCCAATCTATTTTCTTATTTGATGTTAGGCTTGTATTTAGGTTGCTCTTTTCCTTGTACTTATCTTTTTATTTAATGGAAGTAATTTAGTTTGACAAAAAAAAAAAGTTGGATTACGTTTAAACCTTGGTGATCCAAACCAAATTGTAAAAAGATGGATTAGAATTGAAATATGCTCAATTCGTCGAAGTTGCATAAGAATTTACATAAAATGAATTCACTGTTATCAAGCGCTTTAATCTAATAACTCTTTAATATATATAAAATTTTCTTTCACATAACAATACATCAATCGATTGGACACTACAGTTGTAGGATAGTCATTGTGGATTGTCTGCCCTTCCATTTCCATACTCTTCCCATCCCTTTATGTTTGTGTGGTCACAGTTAAGCCACGTCAACATTTTATATTGATTTTTTTTTATAAAAATAATAAAACAAAAAGTAATAAGAATATAAAATGTTGACGTTGCTTAACCGTGACCACACAAAACAGAAGGGAATGGAAAAAGTATGAAAATAAGAGGGCAGACAATACACCTCCTTCCATATAAGTCACTTTCGAGTTGCACGAGTCCGCAAACCCCCATCAACTCTCTCATACGTTGGCCACCGTATGTGTGAACCGCGCTAGGTCTTAAAAAGAACCCTACTCTAGTCTTACTCTACTCCGCGTAGGTCACGGACACTAGACTTCCTGCCAAAATTAATATTAATACCAAAACCTCACGCAACATCGCTATCCAGAATGGCGGCAAACCAAAACGACGATAGATCAGTACCACTGCCGTCTACTGTTGGACTGGCACTCAACATTGCCGACCTGAACATCAATAGAGAAAACATGTTCCTCGACGATCCCGAGGACTTATACATCAATGCCGTACGACCTCTCTCTCTCTCTAAAATCTAATTAGGGTTTTCATACAAATAAGGCTGACATTTTTAGGGTTTTTCTAATTGGGGTTTGAATTCGATTTAGGTGGCCAACAACACGCTGTACGCGTCGGCGATTACATTCGAGGAGCTGAATCTGTTGCCGGAGGTGATACGGGGGTTGTATAGAGAGATGGGCTTCAAGAGGCCCAGTAAAATTCAGGCAATCACTTTGCCAATGATTTCGTCCCCTTCGTACAAAGACCTCATTGCTCAGGCGCACAATGGCACGGGGAAAACCATTTGTTTCGGGCTCGGGATGTTGTGGCGGGTTGACCCGAACCTCCGAGCACGTCAGGCGCTGCATTTGCCCCACAAGGCCTTGAAGGTATTCCAATTTTGGTTTTTTTTTTCTTATTTGGGAAAATTATATGCACAAATGTATTTTACAAACTTTTGGAGCATTGCCCTTAAACTACGGTCGAATTAGAGCTTTGCTCCTTGAAATTCTTTTTTAAGTGTTGATTCTTCAACTTGTCACAATGTGAAGCAATGGTTCTTTTAGGCAACTCCGTTTTGTGTCCGAGTTGGATGGAAGTCGGTGTTACAATGCTTACAAGAAGTTTACGGATCAATACTCACTAATTTTTAGTTAACAAACCAATACTTGTGAAATTTTAGTTTACAGACCAATACCTCACGAATTTCTACTTTCTCTAAACAAATAGAATTTTTTTTCTCGGAAAGGGACGTGGAACATTACGATAAAGGAACAAGCTTTATGATGAATAATGTGAAAATTTGAAGTTTTGTTTATATTTATAGAAAGGGGATTTATTGAAACCAGTTTGTATGGATGGGTTGTATGTATGAGTTATCATCCTCACTTTAGCTAAGTCATAGGCTAAAGTCACTTTCCATAGCTTGTCATTCACCTTACATCAACCTCACTTTCCATAGCTTGTCATTCACCTTACATCAACCTTTCCATAGCTTGTCATTCACCTTACATCAACCTTTCTTAGTTGCTTGTAAAAGCTTCTTTACTTGTAATTTGGTTTTTGCTTTCCCACTTGTTAGGGTAGATTTTAGGGATTGTGTTTGTGTAGTTATCCTACAATCTATTTTAGCTTTCTTTTGGCCCTCTATAAGAGTTGCCTTCACTCTCTTGTAACATTCATAATGAAATATACAACAAATATTGAAACCAAAACTCAACATGGTATCAGAGTAGGAACCATAGGGTCCTGACTTTGTTCTTTTTTTTACTTTTTCATTTGCTCATCATCGATAGAGATGGCAACAGAAAATGTGTCTAGTGTCGACAGTGCCTCATCCTCCTCCCCAAACTTAACCTAAGGGGTTGAGAACAATCCAAATCAATGACTCTGCTCGGGGCTACTGAACGAGTTCAAGTACCTTCATTGGTCAAGAGCTATGTCACTTGCTCTAAGAGGAAGATCGAAGCTAGGGTTTATCAATGGCAGATCTGAGCCCCCAGAATCCACTTCACTAACTTACGATGCATGGCATACTACTGATCAGCTGGTCATGTCCTGGTTACTTAACTCCATGGAGCAAAAACTGTCTGAGATTTTCAGCTACTCAGAGTTTTCCCTTCTCCTATGGGAGTTTGTCAAAGACATGTATGGCATCCAAAACAACTCAGTTCGAATCTTTCAACTGAAGAAGAGTGTGGCTAGTTTAAAGCGAGGTGATCACTCATTTGTTCAACACCTTGGAATTATGAAATCCATGTGGAATGAACTCGATATGTATCGTCCACACACGACTGATTCCGCTGTGCTACTGAAGAGGGCTGATGAAGACAAGGTTTTTCAACTCTTAGCAAGCTTGGGAACAAAGTATGAAGACTTACGTAGTCACTTGTTAATGACTTAAGAGCTGTCTTCCTTTACCACTGTGTGTCATGCAGTCCAGAGAGAAGAAACTCGACGAAGAGTGATGAACGTTGAGCCCAAATCCAACTCTGAAGCTAGGGTTTTCACGACAAATCACAAAGCAACTGGTGATAGGGTGCTTGGCAAGAAAGCAGATTGGAAATGTTCTTATTGCAACATGAAGGGACATTTGAGAGAAAAATGTTGGATTCTTCATCCGGAGTTAAAGCCTAAGTTCGATAGGGAAGGCAGGATGATCAAAGATGGGAAGGGTGGAGTCACTCTAAAAGCATTTCATTCAGCTTGTTCCTCAACTGATGGGATGGCCAATTTCTTAACAAATCATGTGTCCTTGATCAAAGAGTTTACTGCTTTTCTTTAAAAGAAGCAAGGAAGCACTGAACCTGATGAAATGACACCTGAAAACCATATTGCAATGCTAGGGAAATTTGCTGGATTCTTGGCTGACTCGGAGAACACATCGAAAGGCAATATTCCAGGTATTATCAGTGCCATTTCCACTGCTCTTAATGCAAATGTTACACATGATTTTTGGATTATTGACTTTGGTGCCACTGATCATATAACTAATAAACCCTCTAGTCTCGATTTTCAAATAACTATTGATCCAATTCATATATCTGTTGCAAATGGGAAAGGGGAACCTATTCTAGGGAAATGAAAGATTAGATTGCTAAGTGAGCATACTGATTCCACTGCTCTCTATGTACTTTATTTTCCTTTTTAGCTCTTGTCAATGGGAAAAATCACAAAAACCTTAGACTGTCTTGCCATATTTTCCCCACACAATGTTGTGTTTCAAGACCGAGTTACTTAGAAGAAGATTGGTGAAGGGTTCTTCTTGAATGGACTCCACTATCTCTCAAAGGAGTCCAATTTTGTCAAAAAGCTCAGTGTCAACTTAAGTCAAGTTCAGGAACACCAACTCTGGCATCAACGCCTTGCCTATCCCTTAGAACATGTGATGACCAAGTTGTTTCCCTTTTTTTGTAAAAACACACTGGAGTGTGAAACTTGTCAAATGTCAAAAGCCACTAGACTTTTTGAGCTTGTTCTAGAACTAGTAAACTTTTTGAGCTTGTTCACTCTGATATTTGGGGTCCTTCTCGTGTAGAATCCTTTGATGGGTATAGATATTATGTTACATTTATTGATGACTATTCTAGAGTAACCTGGTTGTATCTTTTAAAACTTAAAAGTGATTTGTTTGATGCTTTTAAGGACTTTCACAACCTAATCACCAATCAATTTTCATCTAAGTTATATATGTTAAGATCAGATAATGGTACCGAGTACACTTCCAATAACATGAGTAATTACTTGAGCAATCATGGCATTTTGCTTCAAACTAGCTGTGTTGGTACACCACAACAAAATGGTGTGGCAGAGAGAAAGAATCGAGACTTATTGGAGAAGACTCGATCACTTATGATCCAAACGAATGTTCCTAAGAAATTTTGGTCTCAAGCTCTACTCACTGCCACGTACATCATTAATAGACTGCCAACTCGGGTGTTGAATACTAAATTTCCTTTTGAAGTCATGAAGGGCAGGCCTATAAGCTTGTCTCACTTCAGAACCTTTGGTTGTACTTGTTATGTGCATATTCAAGCTCTCCATCGTGACAAACTCGACCTTCGAGCTATCAAATGTGTGTTTATGGGATACACCAGTTCTAAAAAGGGTTACAAAGTGTATAACCCTAACACGGGAAAGCTGGCAGTCTCTAGAGATGTGCGATTTGATGAATATTCACCTTATTTCCACAAAGGGTTGGAGACTAATGTTAATATGGAAGATCTTATGGACCTATTTCCACTACCTATTCTAGCATAAATTCACGAAGTCACTCCTGCTCATATCAGCACTGATAATTCTCAACTCACTGAAAGTGTAACTGATGCAGTGCCAAGCTCCTCTGAACCATCAGAAGCTCAACCAAATCAGCAAGCTATAAGTGCACCAAGAAGAAATCCTACACGAGATAGACATCCACCAGTGAGGTTACAAGAGTATGTTACTTACACTGCAAGGCATTCTATCTCTGCAGCCATTTCTTATCACAGATTCTCATCTTCTCATACTTCTTTCCTTAACAAAGTGTCCCACACTTTCGAACCAAGGAATTTTCATGAAGCCACATGCATGCCTGAGTGGCAAGATGCTATGACTAAAGAGCTTCAAGCTCTGAATGACAACCAGACATGGAGTGTGGTGGATTTTCCAAATGGAAAGAAGGTCGAGGGAAGTAGGTGGATATATAAGACCAAATTCAACTCCAATGGAAGCATTAAAATACACAAGGCACGGTTAGTAGCTCAAGGCTTTACTCAAACCTATGGCATTAACTATAAGGAGACCTTTGCTCCCGTTGCCAAAATCAACACAGTGAGGGTATTGTTGTCTGTGGCAGTCAATAATGCATGGCCCTTATTCCAAATGGATGTGAAGAATGCATTTCTTCATGGGGATCTTGAAGAAGAAGTGTACATGAAGTTGCCTCCTGGTCATCCAAGAGAAAATGAGCCCAACAAGGTCTGCAGACTTCACAAAGCCATATATGGTCTCAAACAGTCCCCTCGAGCTAGGTATTCGAAGCTTAGTTCAGTCCTTGAAGCTGTAGGGTTCAAAAGGAGTCATGCTGACTCTTTTTTGTTTGTTCGAAGTAGTATTGCTGGCAAATTGGTTGTGCTTATATATGTTGACGACCTAATTATTATAGGTGACAATATAAGTGAAATCAAGACACTTAAGCAGTCACTTCACAAAAAATTTGCCATTAAAGACTTGGGGCCCTTGAAATATTTTCTTGGAATTGAGGTGGCTACCTCTTTAAAGGGATTGTTCTTGAATCAAAGAAAGTATGTTCTCGATCTTCTAGATGAAGCTAACATGATGGAATGTAAACCAGCTCGGACACTCTTAGCTAGCAAACTTCAGTGGCATGAAAAAGGTGAACCTCTCTTGGACCCTAGTGTTTATCAGCGAATGGTTGGGAAACTTATTTATCTCACCATTACTAGGCCTGAAATCTCATATTCAGTTAGCCTAGCTAGTCAGTTTATGCACTCTCCTACTCTAGTTCACTGGGAAATCGTCAAGAGAATACTTCGATATCTTAAGGGCTCAGTAGAAAGAGGGATAATTATGAAAAACAATGGATTAAATCACATCTTGGCCTACACAGATGCTGACCGGGCTGGAAATGCCCTTGATCGAAAATCCATAACAGGTTTTTGCACATTTGTTGGAGGGAACCTTGTCACTTGGAAGAGCCAGAAACAAACTGTTATCGCTCGATCTAGTGTTATCGCTCGATCTAGTGCTGAAGCTGAGTATAGTGCTATGGCAGCAACAGCCTGTGAACTCATATGGTTGAAAGGTTTTCTTTCCGAGCTCGGATTCACAAATATGGCACCTATGTCCTTGTATTGTGATAACCAAGCTGCCATGCACATTGCCTCCAATCCAGTATTCCATGAAATGACCAAACATATTGAAGTTGACTGCCATTATATTCGTGCTCAAGTTCAATCCAAGGTGATAGACACCATGTTCACACGTAGCCACGATCAACTTGCTGATTTATTCACAAAAGCACTAGACTCTACTCAGTTTTAGCGTTTGTTGTGCAAGCTTGGATAAATCAATCCCCTTAATCCAGCTTGAGGGGGTGTATTGAAACCAGTTTGTATGGATGGGTTGTATGTATGAGTTGTCATCCTCACTTTAGCTAAGTCATAGGCTAAAGTCACTTTCCATAGCTTGTCATTCACCTTACATCAACATTTCTTATTTGCTTGTAAAAGCTTCTTTACTTGTAATTTGGTTTTTGCTTTTCCACTTGTTAGGGCAGATTTTAGGGATTGTGTTTGTGGAGTTATTCTACAATCTATTGTAGCTTTCTTTTGGCTCTCTATAAGAGTTGCTTTCACTTTCTTGGAGGACTGGAAACATTTATTACCAGGACAGGAGCCAAAAATACAGGGAGGCCTACCAAGAGGCGACAACCAAGGAAAACATACATAAAGTAGTGAAGAAGGGAACAGAGGCTAAAGACGCTGCACCAAATGTAAAAACGTCAACCCCTTCACTACCAAAACACAATTACAGAGGACACGGGAGCCCATCCTTGTTCGAAACATGCACCAACGAAGATGGGGGATGGTTAACCCATGTAGAGCTACACATCTCCGTATTAGTTCTTGACGCCAAACGGTCAGCCGCCATGTTGGCCAATCTCGAAACCCAAGACCAGCAGCACGTCTGAAAGGTATCCCGAAGCCATAAAATTCTAGTCAACGTTGGATAAGCCTCCTAGCTACCAAAGGATAAATCATTACCCAAACATGATATGTTCTCTTTTGAGTTCGACTCAACAATAATCCTCTGCAAACTTAATGAACTAGCAAACTCACACCCATACATTAAGGCAAGAGCCTCTGCCACAACAACAAAGGGAGCAGAAATCATCAGCTTCCTCGCCCCCATGAACCTACTCGCATAATTTCTGGCAACAATCCTAACAAAGCCCTCGGCTGTAGTAGCATCCCAGCTCTCGTCTACACTAAGTTTGGTAAACAGGGAGCATGTGAAAAGACCAACGGGGAAAACACGAAGGGGTGGCCTTCCTAGAACGAGAGATCACCAAAGGTGTGCGTGAAGCCTCCAAGAAAGCTGCAATCGAGGAAGAGATAAACATAATGACTTGTTGTGGGTTGATAGCCATCTGGTTATAGAGATAGTTACACCTAGCCTTCCAAATGTGCCAGCAAGTGAAGGTTGCATAAGACAAGAGCCAATTAGCTTCTTCCTTAGACCCCATATTAGAACTTAAGAGAGAAGATAACCGGTTTGTCAAAGTTGAGATGCCAGCCCTATCCACCTTATAATTTAGAGACTCACTAAACCATATAACTACAACCCCACAGAC
The DNA here is from genome assembly GCF_042453785.1 of Malus domestica. Lineage (NCBI taxonomy): Eukaryota > Viridiplantae > Streptophyta > Magnoliopsida > Rosales > Rosaceae > Malus > Malus domestica. Next base: position 15,397,858 of record NC_091672.1, read on the forward strand.
ACAGAAAAAGCAAGTTCTCAACAGACTCCACATCAACATGACAAATAGGGTAGAGAGGAGTTGGGGAACATCTACGTCTATACAGGTCCTCCAATGTAGCCAACGCTGGATTCAACGCCTGCTATAGAAAGCAACGGATCTTCGTGGGGGGGGGAGGTTTCACCTTCCAAACTTGGGAAGGAATCGTATATGAAGAGGAAGTAATCTGAGTCATCACTGGCACCGCACGGGAATGCACTCAGTGATATCCCGATCTCATGATGTAGACCTCATTCCTAGTTTCCGGCCACACTAGTCTATCCCGCCGCATTTGATCACCAATACTTATGTTAGAGATCGCCTAATACTCATCATTAGAAATAAAGGGCTTGAGAAAGTCAATATCCCAAGTTCTTAAAGGCCCACATATTAAAAAGCTCACATATAAGTTCTTGGACACTTGCACATCACCTTGAGGAATAGGGTGACCGAGAGGAAGGGAAGGAATCCATTTGTCAAGCCAAACTCGAACACCAGCCCCATTCATAATTTGCCAGTGGGCACCTAGGAGTAGAGTGTCACGGCCCACCATTAAACTTGACCATCATCAAGAAGCTCGTCCCCCACGTTTAGCCTAAAAAAACGAGCAGTTTCGGAAATATTGAGCTTTAAGAACTATAGCTCATAACGAGTTTGGTTCTTGCACCAGTCTCCAACATTGTTTAGCAAGGAGGGCATCATTAAAATCACCAAAATTCTGAAAGCCCATACCCCCTTCATGCTTCGGCAATTCCAAAAATTCCCGGGACACCCAATGTATCCTCTTATCCTCTCCTTGTTGCCCTCACCAGAAATCAGCAATCAATGAGTCCAGCTCCGAGCATAGAGTAGTGGGAAATTTAATGATGTTCATTGGGTATGCAGGAATTGCTTGTAACATAGCCTTGATCATTACCTTTTTCCTAGCTTGTGAGAGAATGCATTGTTTCCAACCTTGAATTTTTTCGAGGATCCTACCTTTGATATAGGCAAGGCCTTGCTTTTTTAAGCGGCTCCAAAGTGAAGGCGAACCTAAGTAAGTCCCCGGGTCATCCACCGTGGGCATGCCAAGAACTTGACTGAGTTCGGCAGATAGACCTCCCGGGATGTTAGCACTAAAGAAAACACTGGACTTGTAAAGATTCACCTTCTGTCCTGAAGCCATACAATAATCATCAATGATTTTGACAAGGTTGCTGATGTGAAATATTCTAACACACAAATTAAACCCTATTAAGATAGTTGTAGTATATGAAAGTAGGGATCTTTCTAGGCCGGGGATTAACTATGGCTGTTAATCTACACAAATATGACTCAAAAACACAAAACTATACTTAAAAACACTTAACTAGACTCAAAGAACTCAAAACAATCTAAAAAGACTCAACCTAGACACTAGAGGGTGAATCGGACGAAAATTGATTTTAACTTGACTCAAAATACTTAAAAACACTTAAAACAAACATTGGACAAATTCTAACTAACTTGACTCAACAAAGGAAAGGGGATTTGGTTTTTGACAAATTTAAAGTAAAACTAAACAGAATTAAAGACTCTAAATACTTTGGACGAAATTGGTGAATTAAATGGGTGAATGGCTAGTTAGAGGGTCATTCTCCACACATGACATATGCAAACAAACCAATTTCCAATTATTATTCATTTAAACTATGAATGACAACACCCCAAGTTAACTGTGACAGCACAAATTAACCATCAGATTTTCCTTATTTCATTGAATTGGACGGGATACGCATCACAACCAAATTATCCTTATCAAGTTCCCTAACTATGAAAAGCATGATAGAAAACATATCAAAGCTCATTAAGTTCTTTGAAAACCATAAGCATTGACGAGGCATTCATAACTATGAAAAGCATGGTACTCCTGCTAAGTATTTACTTAACTCAATCATGACTAGTGATTTGTACTACTTGTGAATATAAGTTCATAACGATTAGGTGAAATTCCCTTATATTCTAGCATCAAGTTTATGCAAGCAAATTAAGTATGCATCCTCAATCAACATACATAAACAAGTTTTGATAACGTAGATAAGGAAATCACATTCAAGACTCAAGAAACAGTAACTGGATGTAATCAATTCATATAAAACATATAATCATGGCTTCGAATTCACCTCCAACTAAAAAGGAATTAGTTCCACATGTTCGCAATTAAACGAAGACAATTAAATTTAAACATTGAAAACAAAGATAGAATACACCTAGAAATGCTCCAACAATCCAACGTCTTGAATGGCAAGCACGGCTCCAGGTGGCTCCATCTTCTCCTTTCTTGCACAGCTGCGGCATAATAGGGATTTTCCGATTTAAGGCTCTTGTGTGTGGACGAATTTGTGGTGAATGGTTGTGTGAATTGTGGTAGAGGGTGGTGGTGAATTATGGTCAGAAAATATGTATTTATAGGCTAGGGTTTTGGCACAAAGTAGTGGAGGAAAATGATTACACAATCCTAGCGAAAAAGGACTAGGAAATTCGGCCAAATTTCTAGGGGGAAAAAGGATCAGGTTATTTGCATTATTTCAGGGCTTCTAGAATCAGATATTAGGTATTCTAATGTGATAAGGAGTCCCCCTTGTAGCTAGAAGTAAGGTAGGATAGGATTAGGATAGGATAAGATAGGATAAGGTTACTTTGGATAAGATAAGGTTGGATAATGTTTTAGATAATGTCATTCCTTTTAGCTAATTCCTTATCTTCTTTGTCTTGGATTTACTTCTTCACTCTTTTCAGCATATTCCTAGCCTCTTGAACTTCAAATTCGTCCATCCATCTTGCTCCACTCATAAGCTATCCATTTGGTGCCCAAAACTGCTCCAAAATGCTCCAAATTGCACTTTCTTGCCAACTTTGTCATTTGGACCTACAAACACACGAAAATAGCTTAAAACACTATAATAAATAGAGACTAGCTATGAAAATGCAAGAAAACAAGCTAACTAAGTTGCATAAATATGCTCTTATTAGTTGCAACATTTTTTACGATTCACCCTGGGGAAAAGCAAAGTATCATCTGCGAAAAAAATGTGCGAGATAACCAGACCACCAGAGTTCATATAAATGCCCATAAGCTCCCTCTTATCGATCGCCACTTGAATTAGCCTAGATAGGACCTCACTAACAAGGAGGAAAAGATATAGGGATAACAGGTCTCCTTGACGAATACCCATTGACGGGACAAACTTCCTACCTGGTTGCCTATTCAAAATCACCGCAAAATCCACAGATTTCACACACCCAATAACGAGATTTCTCCACCTCGTGCAAAATCTCATCTTCTCCATCACCACTTCTAGAAAGTCCCACTCCACACGATCATAGGCCTTATGCATATCAAGCTCAATGGCCATCTCAAATTTACGTTTCGTTTTTCGGAGCTTCAGAAAATGCAACAACTCATGCACTATTCCAATATTATCCTGTATTTGTCTCCCTGCCACAAAAGCATTTTGCATGGGAGAAATAATATCCAGAATGATAGCTTTGAGATAGTTTACCAACACCTTAGACAGAATCTTATATGAATAGTTGTACAAACTTATAGGCCGGAATTGCCCTACTGATTCTGGAGTTTTAACCTTTAGGACTAACACAATATGGGTATAATTAAGTATTGAGGAGAACTGACCCTATTCACAATGTCCTACACCACCGCATTGGCCTCCGTGTCTAGCGCCTCCTAGAAAGAGTGATAGAACAACCCTTGGAAACCATTCGGTCTCGGGGCCTTCATTCCCCCCATTTGGTGAGCAGCATGTTTGATTTCCGCCTCCATAATCAGACCCGCCAATGCCTCATTCATCTCCTCAGTCACCGAGCAAAAAATACAATCCAACACCTGCTGCCAATCTCGATGCCTAGAAGATGTAAATAAAGTCGTAAAGTGCTCTTCCACCAGATTTCGAATCTCCCCCTGGTTGTCAACCCACACATCATTCCCATCCTTAATCTTCACCACATTATTTCTTCTACGTCTTTGTAGCGTGGATTGATGAAATAAAGCCGTATTTGCATCCCTTTCTCGGAGCCACCTGACCCTGGATCGCTGTTGCCAGTAACTCTCCTTCAACTCTCATAGCTTGTCAAGTCTCTCTGACATCACTTTGATTTCCTCCCAATTTGTCTTCCAATCAAATTGGAGCTCTCCAAGCTTATGCACAAGGCTTTCAATCTCCCGTCCTCTAGCTTTAAATTCTTTTTTACTCCAACTTATTAGTTGTGAGTGGCAAACATTCATCTTTTTCTACCACCGTGCAATCCCATCACCACCATATGGACACCCCTAACAACGGTCAACAATCTCCCTGCAACGATTCTCTTTGGCCTAAAACGCTTCGAAACGGAATAACTTCTTCGTCTTTTGATCCCTTGATTGCCACTGAATGATTAGTGGGCAGTACTCAGATCCAATAACTGTACCATGAGTGACTGATGTGTTGGGCCACTTGTCCAACTAGAGCTTGTTGGATAAACCTCTATCTAATATCTCCTCCACCAACTGCCTATTCCTAGTACCACGTTAAGTGAATCTAGGCCCATTAAAATCTAAATCCACCAACTTTGCAATATTCATGAAGTCCTCTAAGTATCGTGGTCTGTTGTACAACACTTCCGCTCCCACTGCCTTCTTGTGGTCCTAAAGAAACTCATTAAAGTCACCTCCACAAAGCCAAGGGAGATTTGAAGGGCTAAACCAATTTTTTATCCAACCCTAAAAAGCAGTATTCTCAACCCGATAGGCACTTCCATAAGCCCATGTGACCCGACCTCAACACTCCTCACCCATCACTCTAATTCGAGCATTAATAATATTCTTAGAAGAAAATCCAGTCTCCACCTTCAACGAGTCATCCCACCAAACGCTTAGACCCCCAACACGCCCAATTGGTGCAACATGAAAACCATATGGATACCCTATATGATGTCTAACCCTATCAATTCTATGATCCTTCATTTTAGTTTCAAACAGAAAGATCATAAAGGGTCCATATTTCCGAATTAGCCCATGAAAGGCTTGAACTACCGTGTTCGACCCAAGACCACGACAGTTCCAAAGTAAGTATATCATCCTTCCCTTTCTCCACCCTCCTAAGATTCTGCAATTCAGACATTGCTTCCAAATTCTCCCATAGTTCCTTTTATTCTATAGGAAGCTCCATCAAATCCTCTTTAGCATATAGAGCTTTCCCAACCTCCAACCAGTTCTCACTCATCGTCATGTTTCGAAGACGAATCAATGCCTATTTTTTCCTTTCAAAACTACATTCTTCCACCTTTTTCTTCTTATGGGAAAATTGCTCTAGCTGCTGGACTTCCCTCTTTGAACCCCGCCGTATGGTACTATCTTCACTTCTCCATTGTAGGGAGATGTCAAGATGCTGCATTGACCCAAAGAATGGAGAACTAGCTTGAGGAAAAACGACATTCATCATCATCCTAGTTTGATTATAGGCTGTAACATTCTTTATATGTTGGGTAATTAGTTGTTCTAGGTTACTCTCAACCCCCGAGCCCACAAAAGCTTGTTCGCCTTCCTCTATTATCTTATGGATCCTTATGCTTTGATTCAAAACTCTTGGGCTTTGAAAGTCAAAGATTGGGTTGGGCTGATTGCCCATTTGCTCAAAACCCATGACCACGTGATGAGTCACACGGGGACCTTGTTCCGCTGAAATCCACTGATCTGTGTCCCTCTCCTGATCATTCGATCTATTCCGAGCCCTACGTTATGTCCTGCATCCACTTCTTAAATTGTGTGCCTCTTCCTGGTGTGGAGGGACCCACAAACCACAAATTGAACGTCCACTTACCAACTCCTTCGTGTCCCACACGCGCCTCTGAAAGCTCATCCCTGTGCTTGCCCTAGTAGCTCCAGCAACTCTCCTCCCCCTACATTGACAACTAGGGGCCTTGGACCTTCAACCTTGTCACGATTTGGGCCAGTTCTTGTCGACTATCCATATGCCGCTACATCCCCCCTCCGGTTGAAATGAACATTCGTTGTTGGCATGGCCAATCCTTCCACATCGATAACAAAAATCTTATAACCTTTCATATATAAATTCAATCCATGTCTCTCTATTATTTTCCCTTGGGATCCAACACCCTGGAATCAGTGGCTTTCTTGTGTCAACAATCACCTTTACATGAAGAAAACCCCTGGCTTTTGCATGGTCCTCCATTTCCAAGAACTCCCCAAGCTTCTTGGCTAAGTGCCTCACATTTATTTCTATGTTAAAAGATAGTGGTACCCCTCTGATTTGGATCTAGAATGGGACCAACTCCATTTGAATTTCCTCCAAAGCTAACTCAGGTGGCCACCTTTTAATGGAAAAGTTCTGTTTCATGACAGCCCAAGGCACTTGGTTAAGGATCCTTACCGCCGTACTCTCATCATGTACAGTAATGATAAAGGTGTTTTCATGGACCCATTTGACTTCGGCATCCCCCAGATCCTTCCAAGCCAACCGTAGGATATTTCTTATCCCCCACTTGTTCAAAGTCTTGTTTGTCAAGGCCGCCCCCACCAGCTTGATCCCACGTTCCATAGTCGTAAGATCTAGAGACTGCTCCAAATGCACCACCAAATCATCCACTACCAACTGCTCCATTTGTCCTCCTATGCTCTGAGTTGGTTGTCCCTTTCGAACACAGTTGAGAGTGATGGATCTACTAACCCTAGTGAGATTGAAGGATCTATTAAGACTGAGTGTGATTGTCGGACAATTTAAGTTTTCTCCCCACATATCTCCTTTTTTGCACGGTTCCTATGTGATGAGCACAAAAAGCAACTACAAATAGGATATGCAGTACAAAGTACCTGTGTGCAACAGCAGATTGATTAAATTTGCTATATAGATGTAATCAAAGAGTAGTTGGCATACCCAAGTCTTCATTTAATGGAGGGAATAATTGTGGGTAGTAAATTTCCCCTTCCCCCTTCATAGCGGGTGGTTGGGCTCAATCAATCACCACAGGAACGCCCTACTCCTAATTAGGTGAATCTTGCAATACAAATCCAAAAGCACTAAATAGAACTAACGAGAAATTTAGGACAGAAGGAAGAACCAAATCAACTAAAATTGTTAGATTGAACATTGACTCTCACATAGGAGAGAAAAAACACTCACAATAGAGGTCTCTCACAGAGGAGAGAATTTTTGACTTTGGGTTTTTCATGAGAAACTTCTTTAGTTTTGGTTTCATTTTGGCGCTCATATTTTATTATTGACTAAATTGCAATACTTTTCTTTCCAACGCTATAAGAGGATCCACATTTGTATCTCCCCTCCCTTGATTTTGATTATCAGTTGTGTTAGTTGAGGAGAAAGAACTCTCTTTTGCTAAAATGGCGTGATAATGAACATAAAATCATAAATGCCACGTGGACCAAAGATTTTAAATTACAAAAACTTGTAGGAGTTGTTATTAGCATTTTTAAAAAGTACAACTCTTCACAATGTACATTTCTTTTCATGACAATACACAGGGAGGGCGTGCAACTAGCGGATAGCGGTGGCGGTTAGGGTTTTCTTCTTAACCCAATGCGATTAGGGACGGTCAATGGGTATCTATTTACTTAAATAGAGGTCCACTTAATGTAGATATGTGTTAATTGTAGTGCTTAGTGATGAAAGTGATATTGTAGGATCCATGCACACATCGATCATCTCTACACTCTTGGCTTAAACTCTCCCTCTCTTAATGTAGCTTAGATTAAGAATATTATGTTTAAAAAAAATAAGCTGTTATCTCTACTAATTAATAAAACACTAATTGTCAACAAAAATCCTATGAAATTATCAGTTTAACCCTCTAATTAAAACAAAACATGAATAATAAATATGGGGTAGAAATGTAATTTCACACAACCAAATTTTGCTGTTTTTTTTTTCAAAGCCTCACCTACATGTAATCCTACATATCGCTAATTTATAAAAAAAAAAAAAAAAAAAAACACCAAACTTCCCACTCCCACATTCTCTATCACTCTCTTCCTCTCTCCTTCAATTTCAAAAACAAACATAAAAAAAAATTTCACATATTTCGTGTGTGCCCATATGGCTAGTATTCATTAAAAAGTTTGTTTTGGACAGTTTGTGTGATGAACATAAAGCGCTTTGTTTTCTTATAGTTGGGTTCTTTTTATTTTTTTTTATTTGACTGTATGATTTGTTTTGGGCCTTTTATTTTGACAATAATCAATTTCAAAGGTTTATGGAAAAAAACGCATGGACCAGCATGATATTTTCTACCTGCTGGCCCAAGTCATTTTATTTATTTATTTAATAATAATAATTATAATGGTAATTACTCAAAAAAACATAAAAATAATAATAATAACAATAATAATCTAAATTACATATTAATAGAACTCTTTTTATAAATAAAAAAAGGTAAAAAGACTATTTAGTCTTCTATCACAACAACAAAATTAAGGACAGTAATGTAATTTCATAAAACAAAATTTTTCTATTTTTCACCTACAGATGATTTTAACATCTCTAATTAAAAAAATAAAAAAAATTAAACCTCTCTCCCTCCCTCTTCACTCTTTTTCACCCTTTTCCGCTCTCCTTCAATTAAAAAAAAAAAAAAACTTCAGACACACTTTGTGTGTGGGCTAGTAATAATAATACATATCAAATTTTGCTGTTTTTTACCTACATATGATTTTAACATCTCTAATTAAAAAAAAAAAATTAAACCTCTCTCCCTCCCTGTCCACTCTTTTTCACCCTCTTCCGCTCTCCTTCAATTAAAAAAAAAAAAAAAAAACTTCAAACACTTTGTGTGTGGGCATATACTAGTAATAATAATACATATCATTCTCATCAACTACAGTAATTTCAATACATATCATTCTCATCAACTACAATAATTTCAATCTTGGCTTGTTAGCTAGAATGATTCTTGAGTTGGCGTAACTCCTCACTTTGGTCCTTAAGATTGAAAATTGATCGAAGTGATCCCTGAGTTTATCCACTGTAAATCATTTTGGTCATTCTGTGAACAATCTGTCAACAACATCGTTAAATTGTCACGTGGGAAACCATGTGAACACGTTTTAAGGATATTTTTGTCAAACCAACCCCTTTTAGCCAAAATGGTCTATGAGATTAATATAGCTCCTCACTTTGATCCTTGATAATGAAAATCAATAAAAATTGTCCTGAGTTTGTACATCTTAAATTATTTTAATCATTCTGTGAAATATTTGTCAATATCCTCGTCAAATTGTCATGAGGATATCCTCGTTAAATTGTCACGAAAATAATTTCGTGGAGTTTCACCACCTTCACATTTTGACAAGTAAACACATCCAATATGCTACTAGACCTCTAAGAATGAGTATTCAACAGTTCAAATGCTCATTGCATCTCATTTGTACACATTTTTTATATGATGAGTGTTCTAGCCACCTATTGGGTCATATTTTGTTGGAGTTTCTCCATCTTCTCAATCTTCACGTAATGATCAAAATGATTTAGGGAACTTTAACGAAAAGCACCCAGTACTGTTCACTTTAACGAAAAACCACATTTTACACTAAAAAGTCAATCATGGTACTATTCACTTTACCCTTTATTTTGTCCTTATCATTAAAACTCAAAGTTTTCAAACCCTTTTCATTAGTTTTCCTAATGATTTATGGATATGCTTAGAAATGACTTAATAATTTTCATTGTTAGGGACAAAAGTGAGGAGTTATGCCAATCTCAGGGATCATTTGGCTAAAAAGTAAGGGATGATTTGACAAAAATACCTTTAAAAATGTGGTCATGTGGTCGTGCACGTAATAATTTAACGATGATCTTGTAGATTTTTCTTTGAAGGACAAAAATAATTTACAATAAACAACTTATAGACCACTTCTATGAATTTTCAATATCAGGAATCAAAATGAGAAGTTATGTCAATATTAGAGACAATTTTGGTTAAAAAGCCAACTTTAGCCACTTGCATGTTAATTAAGGGGTGCATAGCTTAGGGGCTACCCATTGAGTTAGGAAGGCCTCGAGGACTCAACACAAAATTCAAACGTACGGAACTTGTATGATACTCCATGGAACAACAATGTGAAAATTAGTTGTGTTTCCTCTCTTTGTTGGGCGGTAAAATCCAACTCCATATTCGTCATTCGAAACAATAAAAAATTTAACCTATTGTTGACGTTAGACGCGCATTCATATAAAAACAAATCTGATTTTTGTATCAGCGTTTTACGAATAATAAGCCACTACAAATATGAAACACATTATAACAAAATTCCAGAATCACGCATTAAGCAACAAAGTGCTCCTACTATTAGGATGGAGATAACACATTACTGAATAGATATTCCATGACCGCAAGTGACATTTTACTACAGTGATGAAGGTGAGTATTACCCTTAGACCACGACATGAGTTTAAACTTTGTTGACTTCTTAATTTAATATATAATCTAACAAACTATATTTTTACTAACAAAACAAAAAAAAAAAAAAAATTCCTTGACGGGTTGCAATTTAAACCAAAGATTTCATCCCCTCCTTCCAATTTAATTTGAGGAGTTTTAACGAAAAACCCACGGTACTGTTCACTGTAATGAAAAATCAATTTTTACATTAAAAAGTCAAACTTGGTACTATTTATTTTACCATTTATTTTTTCCTTACCATTAAAACTCAAAAATTTTAACCCATTTTCATTAGTTTCCTTTTAATCTAACCGTGCTTATTGAAGCGTGTATTTAGTGATGTGAATAAGAGAAAACTTGGTAACACATGGCCCACATATTTGGGCGCCAGTTTCATCCGTTCCCACGTGGCAAACGCTGAGCCGCCCACCGCAACCGTCACTCAACAAAATCCCCACTACCAAAACCAACGAAGACGAGAACCTCCTCGGAGTCGAGGTTGCGCTGAAGCCATGGCGACCCGCCTTGGGCGACTAACGGTAGCTGCGTTGTCGTCTCAGATTCGGAGATCAACGGCCCACTATTCGTCTCTGACCGCGATCAGCGTCGGCCAGGGTGGGTCCCAAACGAGACTGTGGTCTTCATCATCGTCTAGTAAATCTGATAAGGCGGAGAAGAAGAAGCCGTTAGGAGACCGCCTATCGGCGGTGATAGACGCCGTTAACGACAGTAAACTTCCTCCTGAGCTCCGTGGTCAGCGCAACAACATCAGGTTCAAAACCCCAGTTTTAATTTGGCCATACCATGATTCTGTTTGCCCACTTTGATTTGATTCGGTAGTTCAAGTTTAGTAGTTTACTCGGATATTTGATAACCATTTTGTTTTCAGTTTTCAGTTTTTGTTTTCACAATTTTTGTGTGTTCAAGAATTGAAGACTAACAATTGAAATGGGTTGCTCAGAACTATGGTTTGGTAGCATTCGTCTTCACTTATAAGTAAGAGATCTTAGGCATGGATCTCGTGAATGACGAATTCGATACCAAATTAAGTTGCTCATTGAATGACTTAGCCGAATTCCTATTCCCCTAGTGTAAAATATGTCGTATTCAAAAATAAAAATAAAAACAATTGAAAGGTTATCAAACCGACGCTAAACGTCTCATGACTTAATTTGTTACTGATTTAGCATTTGATAATTATGTGTATGGTGTTTCTTCAACTACAAGAACACCACCTACTTGTATTCACAATAAGAACACCACTTACCCTATGTTACTTATGTGCTAATTTTATTGCCCTTAGATTACAAGCAGTTCATAAACTACATGACTTAAATCGCGACAATTGAAACTACACATTTCAAAATTTGAAACTTGGCCGAAGCGCAGGCCTAAAGCGATGATTTGGCTTTTCAATTAGATTTGGGTTTTTGAATGTTGGATTATTATTGTCATTAAAATTATGATAATTTTGAATTTGGGATGCTGTGGCAGGTCAGAAACAGATATAATCAATGTGGTGGAGCAAAGAATATGGCATTCTATGGAAGCAGGGCAGTTTGAGAATTTGCCGGGGAAAGGGAAGCCCCTAAACTTAAGTTCAAATCCTCACGCAGACCCAGCTGAGGACACTTTGTACCGAATCCTCTCAAAGAATGGCTGCGCGCCACAGTGGGTTGAGCTCAACAAAGAGATAAGGAGCCAGGTTTCGGAATGGAGAATCGCTCTGAAGAAGGCTTGCGCAAGCAAAAATTGCAACGGGGGCGGGGACGGGGGTGATCAATCGAAATGGGTTGAAGCTTCAGAGGCTTTGAAATTGCAAGTGAAACAGATCAATAATAAGGTACTGCAGTATAATCTTATGGCTCCTTTCGGCCGTCAAATGTTTGGACTCAACTGGGACAAGGAGCTGGATCGTTTGAAATCGGAGGAACAATAATCCCTAATAGGAGTAGCCGAAATTGAAGATAAGATGAGGGAAATTCGGTAAGGTGGTTGGACATGTGAAATGAATACCTATAGACGCTCCGGTAGTTGCATTTGTTTTGGTTGAGGTTAAGTAGCTTCGTATATTGGTATTAGTAGGCATGGGAAACCAGATGGTGCTGTAAAAGTTTAAATTGTGCTTAGTTTATCAAATGTTAAAATTCTGGATTTTGATTCGCGATTGCGTATTTCTTTTGATTCGAATGTGGAATCTGATTCCGAATAATTTCAATACTCGATCTAGGTAAGTAAACATCGTACCAAGAACGGGACTCTAAATTGGTAATCTTCGATCGAAGTTTAAAAGCTTTGCATATCCAAATGAGAAAACAACAATGTTTATACATAGAATTACCATCAAAACTGAATGTTAATGTTATACACGCATAAGCAACCAGCCAAAGTACTTTTTTGGACCATTTCAATTTTCAATGAAGTATCCACTAAAATGTATACATGTTGTTATGGTAATATGTTCATCCTACTGAAGATGTTTTTGCTGCGAGATGAACGAGCGCTCGCTTGTGGTAAGTGGTACGAAGCTTCTTGTATTTCTCCACAAAAGCCCCGAGATCAACCTCCTTGTCGAGAAGCTGCTCGTGCAGAGCTTCCGATTCCTCCTCTGTCGTATTCATCGATTCTGCACGTACGAACAAAGTTTTCATGTACCAACAAATTGATTGTGATTCATGTCATATATTGCTTGGCAAGAACAAATCCTGAGTTACTGTACAATTTCATATTATCATTACTGCATACCTTGAAGCCTTTGAAGAAGAGAAGACGGGGAACACAGCTTCAACATTTCTTCTTTCTTTCTCTCGAGCTCATTTAGCTTCTCCTGAGCGGCAGCCAACTCTGTTGTTCTAATTATTCTGCACTGTGACCACAAAAGAAATGGGAAAGAGAGATCCACGATCACAACAACAATTTTGCAACAAGTGCGAGAAACAAGACAACGGTGAAAGCTTACCTGGTTTCTAAGTTCCACCATCTGTGGTTCTTTTTCCAAGTTTTCCCCTGTTTGATAAAAATAAATTTATACTTTGTCTTCCCATGTATAATCCAACAGCAGGAGACATCTATATTTAAAATAGTAGGTCAGAAAACGAAACAGAGAACTCACTGGATAACTGCAGAGTTTCCCTCCGTAGCTCCTCTCTTAGCTGATGAGGTCAGTAGAAGAAACAATAAAGAACAGAATAAAGACATGTCCTGAAACTGACAGCATTCGAACAAACTATGGAAGCCATTAAGGGAGGGGATCCGCATTTTTTAATAAAAAACGGGGATTAGTTGTGGGGCCCACACCACATCGAACTTTAACAATCCGAACTATCTATTTTTCAAGTTGTACCTCATAGATCATCCTTGCAAAATATTAGCCAAATCGCAAATATTTAGGGCATCTAATTGAGTTCAAAGAAATTGACGAACACTTTGTTCCAAGAAAACATTGAAATTTCATTGTGAATTAAATAGGCAACTGGTTTCGGATTGAATTGAAATTTTGTAAGGATGATCTATGAATTGAGACTTGCAAAATAGACCGTTAGGATCGTTGACGTTCGATGTGCAGTGGGTCCCACAACTAATCCCTATTTTTATTCAAAAAATGAGGATCCCTTCCCTTAAAGGGCCTGATCTAAGTATGATTATCGCTTTGCCCAAATCAAGATAGCCATTACAGTTCATCAAGTGCTTTTCTAAATAAAAAGGTAAGTGTTGATTATACTGAGAACAATGGGGTGTGTGCAGAAGCATTTGAACCTTAAACAGAAACGGCACAACACCAAAAGTTAACTAAAACTTACATTATTTTGAATTTTGACCTGATCGAGTGAAAGAAAAAATTGCTGGTATGCATTCTTGTCAGACAAAAGCTTCCGTAGGTCCTCAACACTGAACACATCAATAGGAAAACATAATAATTAGTTACTGATTACTCCACAAAGATGATATAAGAATTAGATATGATCTGAGAGAGTTACATCCATATTCGAGATTAAGCAAAACAAACTCACTCAAACAACATTTTTCATTTAACAATTATGGTCTTTCAAAGACTGATTAAAATAATGATTGTGTAAACAAATCCTATCATGATACGTAAAACCTAATCTCTAAACTCCTTTTCAACATTCTTCAGTCCACCAAAATGTTCCAAGCTTTGTTTTTAAAAGAACAAGTTCAACAAAACTACCGACTACATTAGACAAACACTAAGTACAGTTAAATTTCACACACAAACATCTCCAGATATCAATGTACAATCTGAAACAAAAAAATTGACAAGTTGATATGCAACAACCCATTAATTAGGTGACCTAAGATCATTGTTGATCAGCTCCGAAACAGAAAAACCATATTTATTCTATACACATCAGATTTTGGTAGCACCATGAGCCTTACCTCTTGTCCTTCAAAACAGAAATAACACCGGCAGCTTCGGCCGGCGAAACATGTAACGGAGATTGTGCCCTTTCTGTTGGCCTTTGGTAACTCATACTGCTAGATGAGGTGCTGCTCGGCGTCCCAGGGCGAGAAGAGGTCGGAGAGTTAACTACAGATGGAGGGTACCATGACTGTGAAGGAGTAACAACCTCCGGTCGCGGCTGAGTGGGCTCCTCCTGAGATCCCCTGTGAACGTACACAGGGTTAGAAACTTAGACTTCAGCCTCTCCAGTAATTCACCCAAACTCCATAAAAATAATTTGCAGAAACAAATCAACCCAAACTCCAAAAAAATAATTTGCAGAAACAAAAATCAACCCAATTTCCACAAATGATTTCGCAAATCGATTCAATTAACAAAACCCATCAATTCGCAGAACAAATTGGACATTTCGACACCGACCCATTAACGAAAACGACAAAAAATCAATCTCCAGAATCGGAATTCAACCCTAGGACTAACGGAGCTACGGTTCAAAATTAAAACCCTAAATTACACCCAGAAGAGAGAAATTACCAGAACTTGAACATGGACATGGCTTTGGGGGGAGCTTGTGCAAGGAATCGAATGGACGGGACGATTGAACTGTACGGACGACGGCGAAGTTGAGGAATTTGGAAGCTTAAACTGTCCGGTTACGTACGAGAGCTAATTCAACGGTTTACGCCTCCGACTAGATTGTAGTACGCGCGTGGCCTTTGTGCAAGTGGTCGAAGACGTGTGAGAGGAAGAGAGAGATCGCAGAAGATGCGAGGAAAACAACTTGGAGTCGGGATGGATGGATGGATGCGAATTTCTTCATCGACTCTGCCGACATTGGGCCAAATTGGAGCCCAAAAGTTATGGGTGTTCATGTGTTTGTTTGATAAAAAACCACTCAGAGCATCTTCAAATAGGATGTCAAATTAAACTGTTATTTTTGTTATTTTAATTAGTACTTCATGTAATGTTGAATAGAATTTAATATTAAATAACTTATATACTTTAATATGTAATGACAATTTCGACCTTATAAAGTTTTTTTTTTAAATTAAAAAACTCTAAATACACCCAAAATCACTTTGAACGCGCATATCCTAAGATTATTTATCTTCTCCAACTCTCAAAACCACTCTCACCTCCATTGTAGAACAAAACTATAACGAATGAAACTACAAACACTTTGATTGAGAAAAATTATTTATGATGAATGTAACATAAAATCGACGTTTCAAAAGCTTCACATAATGTAAGACTTCATATTTTTCATTGTTTTAGTGGTTTCAACGACATTGGCACATCTTGGAGGTCCACCAAGTAGACCTTAGTTGCGACTTCTTTGAACCATGTTGAGATTATCGCTATGCATGAAGCCACTTGTGAATGCAATTGGAAAAACACCATGAGGAACATAAAAGATCTTTGGAAGTGGAAAAAGTTCTTTGTGGCCATAGAGAGATGCAAAAGTCATTCGCTTACATGTTGAGAATAAAAGCTCCTGTTACCCTCCAAAGGCAATGGGTAAATGAAGACAGAGCTCGATTTAATGCCTAGCTAGATGGAGAACATTTTCCTTATGTTTTCGACTACAAATCAAATTCCATTTGAAGGAAAGGTTGGTTGAAAAGACCGAGGGGCAATTTTTCGCTTCGACCACAATCAAAACTAGGCCTAAGAAAATTGTCAAGACGATTGAAGAAAAACCTAGGCCACCTATTTGTTCGGTTGAGATTGAAAGTGTGGTAGGCCTAGAAGAAAAAGTTCAAGTTTCTGAGCCAAAAATTGACTCAGAAAATGATTTGTTAGAGGAGTGTTCCAATGACGAACAAGACCAATACACGGTTTTAGACCATAAAACCACATCAATTGATATGGTAATTGGAGACATGATCTTAGACACCTAAACTACGCCCATTGATATGATTATTGGTGATAAAGCCGATATGGAGAAATCCCATTTGGCTAAGTTATTTGAGTTAAAAGTCGAAATTATCGAAGTAATTATGCCTGGGGGGCATAATAATTGTCCAACACATTCGGTGGTCAATGGTAAAAAAAATCTTTCGTCAAGCCAAACATATTTGGGGATGAACTTTTATTCAGCTTTGGAAAAACTCAAAGTGAAAACTTTGATGTTAAAAGATCTCGGCTCAGAATAAAACATCGTTGGGCTCCTCCTGATTATGACTTGGTCTCTTTTATCTTCTTTTGTTAAAAAAAAGGATGCCCAAGAGCAAAGGGAAAGGGAAGGCCGAGTTTGTTCCAATACAACATGTCCCAAAGCAGAACTCTCGGCCGTGACTCAAGATTGATCTATTTTCCAACGAACCACCCATAGAGTTTTTGGGACCGGCCATAGTCAAATCTATGTCAGATTCCAGTGCAGAAGAAATTGATGGACTGATGGTTCTATGCAGCAGTTGTAAAACACGTGTCATCCTAACTGAACCAAATGAGGGACCACTTCAGGCTCCAACACCACGACAACCATCCAAGGTCGCAGCAACACCTACAAAGGAACTCGGCGGAGGCTAGTGCCAGAAAGTGTTCGATAGGCTTGGCCTTCATATATGAACGGATGACCCCACCTCAGCCAGACGGCGCCTTGATTTCGACGCACCATTTTATAATGAGGATTATTACTTGCATAATTCTAGCAACTTAAGTTCATCGGCGAATCAAAAAACCTTTAAGCCATCTTAGCCATGCGACCAACGTTGGTATAGTTACAATTCTCCCACTGGCATGTATACTCATTATCCAAATCTAAGAACGTTGACATCAGCGAATAGACTGCATGGCTCGACGACAGATAGCACAGGCTACTTTGGCTACCAAATGGTAGCCGAAAAAAGCAGCAGAAAGTGGAGATAACCGACAAACCCTGATAGTTATGGTCAAATTACTTCAAGGGAAAAGGGTAATTGATCACGACTTTGAAACCACCATTGAAAAGTCCGAGAAGCGCATCAAACTCCTCCTACAGCCCGGGGAGATGAAAGCTTGTTTTGAGCATTTCAGAAAAGAAGCCGAAAGTAAACTTCC
Organism: Malus domestica; assembly: GCF_042453785.1. NCBI lineage: Eukaryota > Viridiplantae > Streptophyta > Magnoliopsida > Rosales > Rosaceae > Malus > Malus domestica. The sequence continues at coordinate 15,415,766 of NC_091672.1, forward strand.
CCTATTAACCCCGCAAGAGCCGTTAATAAGAGTTTGACGGAATCTACACCCTCCATTCCTCGACGAATCCTTGGAGTACATGCGAGAATTTCACAAGAAACATTCTGCCAATGACTTGTACAACCTACCTAAGATGTGTCAAGAAGCCTTCAACCTGGCACTAACTTGCCTTGATGCCGAACAAATTATTCAGAAAACTACTGCAGCAATGAAGGCCAGGTTCAAACACATACGTGAAACTCGAGTCTTCGGCTTCAAGGTCGACCCGTACACAGACATAGACACTGCCGAGCTCCTTTTTTCTTTTGAAGATCTTTAATATTTACGACATCATTTCGAAGTCTTCTCAGCTGTATCTCTTTTTAGCCTTACGGCCGATGAGAAGGATAGTGTGGCGCGTTTGGATGCATACCTAGACATGAGGGATGCTCGAGTAGCCTATGAAGAACGAGCTCGTAACGCATTGCAGGGACAAAATCAAACCCTAGCAACGAACAGGCTCGAGGACGACAACCAAAATGAAACAGGTTCAGTTGACATACCATTAGAGCAGGTACCGATGAGGCGAGAGATGTTCAGGTCGAGGATGCTCCAAAGCATGACACCGTGCTCGATAACCCGGAAGACAATGACCAAGACCCGATGGGTTATTCAGTCTTCGAAAATATGGAAATCAACATGGCACCGTGCTGAATTTCAAACAACCCCACACCAACCAAATTCCTTGGATGGGGACGTGGTTGCCGAGGAAGCAACACAAGTCAATTTCATCACCATTGAAGAAGATGAACAAGCGAGTAAAGCCTACGAACTCAAAACAGCTTTGGCCATACTGTTTCCCTACTCTTCTTCGGTTAATTTTCAACATTTGAAGCTGTTGTATGTCACGGCTCACATTGAAGTTTATCCAATCTCCAAAATCTTCGTCGATTGTGGGGCTACAGTCAATATCATGCCCTTCTCCGTCATGAAGACACTACAACAATTTAACGACGAACTCATTCCATCAGGAATAACCATGAGCAGTTTTGTCGGTGACAAGTCTCATACTAAGGGAGTGCTTCCTTTAGCTGTCAGCATTACAGGTCGCAATTACATGACCGCGTTCTTTATCGTTAACTCCAAGACTGAGTATAATGCATTGCTCGGTCAAGATTGAATTCATCAATCAAATTGCATCCCGTCTTCATTATATAAGGTTCTCATCTTTTAGGATGGCATATCCACTGTGGTTCACCCGGCCGATAATCAGCCATTTGAAGCCAATATAATTCAGGCACGATACTATGATGATTACGTCGGTTATATTACCCTACAGAGTTTGAATGAGGAAGGACGACCAACTTAAATTTCTGTACAGAAAGCAATCTAGGTAAGCGCCGAGATCGTCCATCAAGATTCGGTGAGACTTGGGTTGGCTGATCTGATCGCAGACATTGATGTCTGAAGATAACAAGGATAGACGCCGGGTTGTGGTTTCATCTACCATGGAACGACTATTGGCCCATTGGTATGCTATTTCCAAACAACCAAATTCAGGCGTAAACTTAGTCGAATTTTTGGCCGAATGAGACAACAGCCTAGTACTTTCACTAGATAAAGTTTAGGCTGCACCAGCCGAGCTTGAGGATAGTCAGCCTCAGGTCAAGGATCCTTTAGAGGAAATAAATGTTCGAACGGCTGAAAACCCACAACCTATGTTTATTAGTCGTTGTTACCCCAACATGTAAAAACCAAGATTTGTAATTTGCTCAAAGAATTTAAAGATTATTTTGCTTGGAGTTACCATGAGATGCCTAGTTTAGATCGAACATTAGTTGAACATGAATTACGCATCAAACTTGGGTGTAAACCATTCCGCAACCACCTCGACGATTCTGAACCAAAGTACAACTCGGAATAAAAGATGAACTCATTCGACTTTTAAAAACTGGGTTTATTCGAACAGCTCGATAAGTCGAATGGCTGGTAAATATCATCCCAGTTTTAAAGAAAAGTGATGAATTGCGTAACTGTATTGATTTTCTAAATTTGAACTTGGTAACTCCTAAAGACGAATATCCAATGCCAATTTCAGATTTGTTAATCAACGTAGTAGTAAACCATGAGATCTTATTCTTTATGGGTGGACATGCTCGTTATAACTAGATTTTCATTGCCGATGCTGATGTCCATAAGATCGTTTTTCGTTGCCCGGGGGCACTCGGCATATACAAATGGGTCGTCATGCCATTCGGCCTCAAGAACGTCGGTGTCACATACCAACGAGCCATGAATACTATCTTCCATGATTTGATTGGTACCATTGTCGAAGTTTACATTAAAGATGTTGTAATCAAATCAGAACATTGGCAAAAACATTTGGATGATCCTCGTTAGGCTTTCCTGCGTATGCGCCAACATAGCCTTAACATGAATCCCGCCAAATGTGCTTTCGGCATATCAGTTGGCCATTTTTTAGGATTCCTTTTACATCATCGTGGTATTGAGATAGACAAAAACAAGGCTCGAGCAATCATCAACGCTTCACCCCCGATGACTAAGAAATAACTTAAGGTTTCACCCATAATTTGGAGGGAAAAATGAAAGCCTTCTCCACGCTCTTCAAACTTAAGGATTCTGACATTTTTGAATGGTGTGCAGAACGCCAAGAGGCTTTACGTAGATCAAGGTCTCCCTACAACTCCACCCGTCCTGGTCCCACCACGACATGACAACCCTCTTAAGCTGTACATCTCAGCGGTCGAAGAATCCATCAGATGCCTTCTTGCACAAGACAATGATGCTGGGCGAGAACAAACCATTTTTTATCTTAGCCGAAATCTCAACCCACCGGAGATTAATTATTCCACCGTCGAGAAGCTTTGCCTAGCTTTATTTTTTGCTGCATCAAAACTCAGGCATTACATGCTCTCGTCGGTTACTCAGGTCATCGCCCAGACCGATGTCATTCATTACATGCTCACTTAGCCGTTAGTAAAAGGTCGAATAAAAAAATGGACAATGGCATTCTCTGAATTCAGTTTGCAATATGTGCCCTAGAAAGCTGTCAAAGACCAAGCTTTGGCCGATTTCTTGGCCCAACATCCTTCACCATATGGTTTTGGGGGGCAATGACGTTGAAATCATTATGGTGGAAACACGTGATAATTACTGGACGATGTACTTTGATGGTTCTAATACTTCAGTCTCGGCTGGTGTTGGAATCGTTATTCAATCCCTAAATCACAACTGTTGGTATTTTTCTCTCAAGCTCGATTTTAATTGTACGAATAATCAGGTCAAATACGAAGCCCTTATCATCAGCCTTGGTGTCCTCTATGATTTGCGGGCAACTTATTTCCTTATTCTCGGTGATTTTGAACTCGTGATTAACCAACTTAATGGGACTTTTCGTTGCATGAGTTGTACTCTGGCGCTCTATCACATGGTTGCCATCTATTTGGCTGAGTCATTTGACGACGATACTTTCAAACATATTTGAAGAGTTCACAACATTGACGCTGACGAATTAGCTCAAATAGCCTTCGGAGCACAACTCTTAAGGGGCAAACTAGGTCGAGAAATACCTGTGTCATAACGAACACACCCGGCCTTGGTAAATCAGTAAGTTCTCTAATGAGATTGCGTAATTTGTACACGAGTCATGTCCTTACCTTCTATTTGGACCCAATTTTACACCATTGGTCTGAATAATCGAGACTATTAAATGAGCAGAGTTTTTTATCGTCGCATGAGTAAAATATCAAGATGATTTCCAATTATTTATATTATTATGATTATGATAATCATACTAATTATCTTTTGAATAGTTGGAATTATCTTAATATTTATAATCTTGTGGTGTTCGAATGCAATCTCATTTAGGATGCCGAGGTCTTTTAACCAGGCCTAAGATCACGCATGCTAGCCTGCTGTTATTATCCTTTGGACAAAAGATTGGAATGAAATAAATGAGATGAAGGTAATATCTCTAATTTGGGAGCCAAGGTAGATTCAAATTAATTGGGAATATTCGGTATATGGCAGTGCAGCTAGTACTGGATTAATTTCATGCAATTAATCCATGAATGGGATAAAGGTGAAATTGTGAGATGGTGATGTGATGTGATTAGGATGATTATATCTAGATAAAAAAAAAAAGTAGGCTTCAACCTATGTACATGATGGAAAAGCTAAATATTAGAAGATAGTGACATGGTAATTTCTTGACCATTGATCACATGATGATGGGATAAATCCATCATTGTTTTGTCAGATGTGGTGTATTTAAATATTAAAGATTTGTGGAGTAAGGAGACTTAGGGATTGCTTCAGTTTGGTAGTCGTGATACATCATAAAACTAAGAGATTATTTTCTAGTAGCTGTGACACATCAGGAGACTCAGAGATTTACGGCTTGGCCATCAGCGAGAATAGCATTATAAATACAGAGGCACTATGCATCGTAAAAGCCCTTCCAACACAACACACAAACTGCCTTGTGCAAATCTACGTGAAACCTCTCAACAACCTTGAGATTTTTATTTTCTTTTTCACTGACACATTTTCAGTTTGGATAAATAGCATTGTGAAGGCAACTGACGTACACCTTCAGTTTGGATAAACAACACTGTTGCCGTAAAATCAGCCGACCGCGGAGCACATTCAGTTTGGATAAATAGCACTGCGTCGAGGCCGACTGATTATCTATCCAAGTCTTGGTCACGAAGGATTTTCGAATCCTTATTGGCAGAGGTTATCTTATTAGCCTTCTTGGCGAAGTGAGGTGTTACAAGTAACTGGGCTTGGCGCATTGAATGCCAAGTTGTTTTATGATTAGATATTCACAGGTAAGTTTTAGAGTTTGGCATTCTGAAGGCCAAACCACATTCACCATCAAGACATATATCTCTTTTAAGTACTTGTGTCTGTATAGATTAGAGCATGTTCGGCGTGCTTATAATCTTATGAATATAATCACCGTGACCGAACCTGGTGCCTACGATCCGTGAACTTTGCAAGACTAATAGCCTTGTCTTCAGGCTCTAGAACCCGAAGGTCGAGATGTGTTCCTTCTTCGGTCGCAGTCGCAAGACCAAGAAGTCAACAACGCACTTAATGCAACACCAACAAATTTTACTCCCCGGTCGAGCTTAGTCGATGAGTTGGCATGCCCTACACACAACTAAATGAATAGTTAGCTCATTAGTTACTCAGCCTACGCGCCATGTAGGCTTGGTAGTTTTTAGGGTCAACATCTTCGTTGTTGGAGTGGAAGGACCCTATAAAGGTTTGTGTAATCGAGGCAATGCCAGATGACTGGAGAAAGTCAATTATAAGGTATCTTGACAATCCCAATGGCAAACACGACCGTAAGACAAGGGTTCACGCCATAAACTATGTAACGTACCAAAATGAATTATATTGAAAAGGTGAGGACAATTTGTTACTGTTATGCCTTGGCCCTCAGGAGGCTCCTCAAGCAATCATAGAGGTCCATGAAGGAATTTACGAGGCTCATCAGCCCGGACGAAAGATGCGATGGTTGCTTCGTCGACACAGCTATTTCTGGCCGAGTATATTGAAGGATTGTATTGAGTCCGCACGAGGATGTTTACAATGTCAAATTGATGGGCCTATACAGAGAGTCCCGACCGAATCACTTCATTCGGTTACCAAACCATGGCCTTTCAGAGGATAGGCCATGGATGTAATCGGCAAAATTACACCATCTTTCGGGTCAGCAAAGCATGCATGGATACTTGTCGTGACATATTACTTCACCAAATGGGTTGAAGCCAAGTTATATGCCGAGTTAATATCTAAAGAAGTCTATAATTTTGTAGAAGAAAACATCGTGACTAGATTTGGCGTACCAGAAACAATCATAACAGATAATGATACAATCTTTACATTAAACAGGTTTAAGGAGAATACGGCAAATCTAAAAATTCGACTCGAGCAGTATTACCCACAGGCAAATGGACAGGCCGAAGCAAGTAATAAGGTTTTGATCGGTATTCTAAAAAAATGTTAAAAGAGAGGCCTGGTATGTGGCATTTAAAGTTAAACGAAGTGTTATGGGCTTATCAAACTTCATTCCGATCAGCCACCGAGACGACCCCATACGCGTTAACATATGGACACGATGCGATGTTACCAGTCAAGCAAAGTATAAATTCATTACTAGTGATTGAACAAAGTAGTTTGTTCAATGCCGAGTACAGGTAGGCCATAAGACAAGAGTTAGAAGACTTAGAAGAAATCCAGCTTGACGCTTATAAGTTATTGGTGGCACAGAAGAAGATTGCCGAGTGAGCCTATTATCAGCAAGTCAGACAAAAAACATTCGGCGATGGAGAGTTGGTTTGGCAAATTGTGATGCCTGTGGGAATTAAGGATCGTTCATCGTTTATAATGTTCTCGGTAAGGGGGCATACCACCTCAAAGATTGGACTGGTTTAATTCACAAATTGCCGATCAACGGGAAATTTCTAAAGAAACACTATCTAGTCACTTGGGAGACGTGAGACTAAAATGATCATTTCATTAATTTTGCAAAAAGAGCGTACAAATGGAAGTTACAAAAGATTCCGAAGGCCAAAATCCCAAGGGGTTAAATGAAGGAAGGCTTCAATAGCGGCCTTCAGTTGCAACCACCTTACTTAACCCATTGTGACTTCAACTTGCCTCGTCCTTTTGTTAAGTTGAAGTTACTGGATCTACCTTGCGCTAGTTGCAAAGTCTGTTAGTCGAGCTTTATTTGCTTCAAAATTCTTTTTGAGATCCAAAGCGACGGCCAACCTTTGCTGTTGAAGCTCTGCAATTTAACATTGTAGCTTGACGATCTGATGATCAAAGTCAGCCAGCTGTGTTTTCTTTGCTTTAATGGCCTCAACCTTCGGCCCGAAGAGCCCTTTTAAAAGTAGTAAAGAACTACCGAGTCTGTTCCAGGATATCATATAGATGGATGACATTTTTAGTGCTCAGCAAGCCACCGGCTGGAAGATCGTTTAGGCACTCTTCTATAAAGTTGAGGCCTTTACACTGAAGGACTTATGAGGCAGAAAGGGATAGGAGTTCCTGCAACTTGGCGAAGGCATTGGATTCGGCTACAGAAGGCTCGACCGACGCAACAGATAGCCCGGCTACTCCAGAAGTATTCAAGAGGAGAGTGTCGAGCTCGATTTCCTATGAAGGCTACACATGAAAAGGTTTTAGGCAAAAGGAAAATCGTAAAGAATATAGTAGAGAGAATTTATTTTAGACCTGTTGAGAGGAGACTTCGGCCATGTCCCCTGGTTCATTGCTCGAACCTAGATAGCTTAATGGCCGAGCCCAATGTTTAAGATTGCTTCTCAATTCACGCAGCCGATGAAGGTTATCTACGTTCAACGACCACTAAGGTGGCCAGAAAATATAGATAACACCATTCGGCACATAGAATTTTTTATGAAATGAACAATCGGGCACCTGACATTTAATATTTTTTCTTGGTTTAGACTTGTTATAGTAAAATTAACGAGAGAAAGGGATTGAGCCTTACAAAAGTCGAAGTGAATTTTTGTGGAGGAATGCCAAGGTGTTGATCCTGTGGATGGATTGATGTCTTTGCCGTTGCTTTAGGCTTGACAAGAGGCTTTTTTCCACGATCGGCTACAGGAGGATCGACCTGATCAGTCACCTTAACCATAGGTGGAAGATTGGTGGTAGGTGGTTCAATTGGTTGATGGTGACTTCATAACGGGATTTCTCGTTGTCGTCGTCCTGAAATAGGAGTTGTTAGTATTCAGAATCTAGTCGAAAGTAAAAGTTGCCAGCAAGATGATCATACCTCTTCCTCCAGAACGACTACTGGTTTTGTTTTTGGATTTGAAGGAGGATTTTTCTCGACTAGAGTGGCTGCTTTCTTAATGGTAGCAGGTATTGAACCGATAGTAGGAGTAACAGCCGATTCCGGAATGGTAACATTTCGACCAATGGAGCAACGATTAGTTCAGACACTGCTACAAGAGTAGTTTATACTTCAGTCGCCTAAGTTCGTTAGAGGATTTTACGGTCTTCTTGCCGAGGCCTCGACAACAGAAGGAGAGGGGATACGCTGGGAACAGTTGCCCCTGTAGTTTGACTGAAGATCACAAGAATCTCTCGTTCACCTTTCTTTGCTTTCTTTTTGATGCATTTTTAGGGCGGGGCAATATTTTTGACTGTTTCTGTCTCAGGGCAAGGTCGTTTGCTCGGCGTCACTGGCACAATAATGGTCGCTACTGGTGTAGAAGAGGCCACGGGAGCTTGAGCAGTTGCAGTCTTCTTTAGAGGAGCAAGTTTCTTTTTTATGGCAACCGTCATGGCCATGTCAGCCCACTTTGTTGAATGACTCGCTAAAAATAGACTTAAGTTAGGATGAAAATTTTGAGCATGAGATAGAAATAAATAAAAGACGCATACCTTGGGTTGCTTCTTTGGATTTTGGGGTGGGAGCTTTCTTTGGACCGTCGTGGAAGATTTTTTTAGCAGCATCCTCGACTGGTGTGCCAAAGAATTATTGGATGTATGCATCCTACCATTCAACAAAAGTGCTAGTGCTATGAGTTTCAGGAACGTTCGGCCGAAGGTAGAGTTTTGTGCATTTTTCTTGAAATTTTTGTTCGGCCTCTCTACACTCTTTTTTGGACGAACCAGAGAGCCAGCCTTGACTTAGAAGAGATTGGGAGGTGAGTAGGGGCACAAGGCAACCTTGGAGGTAGCCAAGTTGCGAAGCAGTAAAGTGGGGATGGTAGACTTCCTAACTTGCGCGCCGAGCATCACAACCGAAGGGAAGGTCGCGAGTTAGCATGAACGACCCCAGTTTTGTCAAAGATCGGCGTCTTTGGTCTCAGCCCAGGCTGAGGTTGGAAGTTTGATGAATGAGGGGTAAGAAAATTGTCAAGATGGGTGAAGAAAAAACCTAGGCTACCTGTTTGTTTGGTCCAAACTGAAAGTGTGGTAAGCCTAGAAGAAAAAGTTCAAGTTTCTGAGCCAAAAATTGACTCAAAAAATGATTCATCAGAGGAGTGTTCCAATGATGAACAAGACTGATACACGGCTTTAGACCATAAAACCACATCAATTGATATGGTAATTGGAGACATGATCTTAGACACTGAAACTACGCCCATTGATATGATTATTGGTGATAAAGCCGATATGGAGAAATCCCAATTGGCTAAGTTATCTGAGTTAAAAGCTGAAATTAACGAAGTAATTATGCTTAGGGGGCATAATAATTGTCCAACACATTCGATGGCCAATGGTAAAAACTCTTTCGTCAAGCCAAACATATTTGGGGATGAACTGTTATTCGGCTTTGGAAAAACTCAAAGTGAAAACTTTGATATTAAAAGATCTTGGCTCGGAAAAAAAAATCGTTGGCTTCCTCATGATTATGATCTGGTCTCTTTTATCTTCTGTTAATGCACAAAATCAGTGGGGACTTTGGTACAACAGAAAATGTTAAGTTTGTGACCTTCGCTAGATTGCTCCGGTCACTAGTGTGGATAAGTATGTAAATGGATAGAGACAGGGAAGCAAACACAAGATGTACGTGGTTCACCCAGATTGGCTATGTCCACGGAGTAGAAGAGTTCTCATTAATTGTGAAGGGTTTACATAAGTACATAGGTTCAAGCTCTCCTTTAGTGAGTACAAGTGAATGATTTAGTACAAATGACATTAGGAAATATTGTGAGAGAATGATCTCTATTTATAGAAAAGAGTTTTTAGTTTCATTCTGACATTGACACGTGTTGTGTTGTGATTGGCTTCTGATGTTGACACGTGTCACACTATGATTGGCTTCTGATGTCGACACGTGTTGCGCTGTGATTGACCTCCTGGTTGGAAGGAAACTCTTCTAGGTCCTTAACGGTATAACGTTGATCGGTTCTCAGTAGTTTCGGGATTGGTCAAGTATGGTACAAACATCTTATTTTGTTAAAAAAAAAAATATGCAATATTTTCTTAACCATTCGGCTTTCAAGCCGATACTTAAGAAAATAGGGGGTAACGAGTGGTATGCTCTAGTTGATGGAATCAAAAGGAAAAAGGCCGCTCTTATTAGATGGTATGCTTTCAAGTGGCTCTAATATTTCTATGGGATGAATGGCATTCGCAGAAAGTTAAAAAAAAATTAGGCCATTTTTTGGTGGCCATTCGATGCATACATATAACATCATTCCTTGGTATATAGGAAGCCGACCATAATGAATTAGTACGTGAGACATATTATATCCATATTATTTTGTCTTGTATGGAGAATATGGGTTGTTTTTTTATTTTCTGTGGAGTCTTCTTTCAATCCATCGGTGGGAATTACCTCATTGTTACTCGGTGAGAGTCAACAGCAAAAAAAAAGATGTGCTTAGCATACAAACACAGTACCGAGCTGAGAGGATGACTAAGCGTTAGTCTCTGCAAATTAGATTTTGCGTTGGAAATCGACTCAAGATAGAAACAAGAAAAGAGAACAAGATTCTACTAAGGCTAGAGCGGTATGCCTACCAAGAGCATGATTGGATTATGAATGATATTGTTGAGCTCGATGATGATTCTTGACGATGACTTGGAGATGTTAAATGTCTTTAATGACTGCACACCTTGGTGTACAACTGGAGCTCGGCTGTATCAGTTCTTTTCTGAGTTTGGATGGGCTAT